>NW_027444346.1:0-24473 GCF_048569485.1 Anomaloglossus baeobatrachus | reverse complement strand
CGGTGACCGCAGCTTCTTCCTATTGAAATGTATTTGCGTCTTTCAGATGTAAATACATTTGAACAGCGCGCCGGGACTGGGCCCCGCCCCCGACGTGTAGCAACGTGAAGAGATCAGCACATTGCCGACGTCATCACAGTGCTGCGGGCGCCACACTGGATTCATCAGGAAGCGAGCGCTCCATGGAGGAGCCGAAGAGACAGGTGTAATTAATGGAGATGTGTGGGGAGGGGCTGAGAACACATAACGGGGAACATTTGTGAAGGAGACACAGCTTTGTGACAGGCAGAGGAGGAGTACTGTATTACGAGGGAGGGGGGGAGGCAGGAGTGTGTAGTGATGGGGTAGTGTAATTTGTGTCTGCAGGGAGTGGTGATGTGGGGTGCAATTTATTATGTCTGGGGAGGGGTAATGGAGGGTGTATTGTATTGTATGGGCGGGAGGGGTAATGGAGGGTGCACTGTATTGTGTGTGTGTAGGGAGTGATGGGGGGCTGCATTGTGTGTGTGTGTAGGGGGTGATGGGGGGTGCATTGTATTGTGTGTGTGTGTAGGGGGTGATGCATTGTGTGTGTGTGTGTGTGTGTGTAGGGTGATGGGGGGTGCATTGTGTGTGTGTGTGTTTGTAGCGTGTGATGGGGGATGCATTGTATTGTGTGTGTAGGGTGTGATGGGGGATGCATTGTATTGTGTGTGTAGGGTGTGATGGGGATGCATTGTATTGTGTGTGTGCGTGTGTGTATGTAGGGGGTGATGGAGGGGTGCATTGTGTGTGTGGGGGGTTATGGGGGTGCATTGTGTGTGTGTGTGTGTGTTGGAGGGGGTGATGGGGAGGTGCATTGTATTGTGTGCGTTGGGAGATGGTAATGGGGGGTGCATGGTATTGTGTGTGTGTGTGTGTGTGTGTAGTGGGTGATGGGGGGATGTATTGTGTGTGTGTGTGTGTGTGTGTGTAGGGGGTCATGCATTGTATTGTGTGTGTGTAGGGGGTCATGCATTGTTTTGTGTGTGTGTGTGTGTGTATGTAGGGGGTGATTGGGGGGTGCATTGTGTGTGTGTGTGTGTGTGTGTAGGGGGTGATGGAGGGGTGCATTGTGTGTGTGTATGTGTGTGTGTGTGTGTAGGGGGTGATGGGGGGGTGCATTGTGTGTGTGTTTGTGTGTGTGTAGGGGGTAATGCGGGGTGCATTGTGTGTGTGTGTAGGGGCTGATGGACGGTGCATTATGTGTGTGTGTGTGTGTGTGTGTAGGGAGTAATGGGGATGCATTGTGTGTGTAGGGAGTAGTGGGTGTGCATTGTATTGTGGGTGGGTGTGTGTAGGGGGTGATGGGGGGTGCATTGTGTGTGTGTAGGGGCTTATGGACGGTGCATTGTGTGTGTGTGTGTGTGTGTGTGTAGGGAGTAATGGGGGTGCATTGTGTGTGTGTGTGTGGGGAGTAGTGGGGGTGCATTGTATTGTGGGTGTGTGTGTGTAGGGGGTGATGGGGGGTGCATTGTATTTGTGTGTGTAGCGGGTGAAGGGGGGGATGTATTGTGTGTGTGTGTGGGGGGTAATGGAGCGTGTATTGTGTGTGTGTGTGAGGGTAATGGGGGTGCATTGTAGTGTGTGTGTGTGTAGGGGGTGATCGGGGGTGCATTGTGTGTGCGTAGGGGGTGATGGGGGGTGAATTGTATTGTGTGCGTGGGGAGATGGTAATGGGGGGGTACATGGTATTTGGGTGTGTGTATGTAGTGGGTGATGGGGGGATGTATTGTATTGTGTGTGTGTGTGTGTGTGTGTGTGTGTGTGTGTGTGTGTGGAGAGGGGCGCGGAGTCATTAATCGAGCTATAGTTACATTTAATTCTCAAAATTTTCGTTTCATTCACCTTTTCCGTTCTAATATTTTACAGTGTGAACGACCATGGCTTGCCCCCCCCCCCCCCCCAGTTTTAATCCTGGGTACGCCCATGCACAGGCCTGAGTGGGCCCCGGCACCCAGCCTTTCAATCGTAAACTTCAGTGATCGTACAAGTTCTGTATGATCACTGAAGTTTTCGCAGTTGCAGGACCTTTAGTGACATCACATGTGTCATGTGACTCACCAAAGGTCCTAGCGGTGCACTGCGGGAGTCCCCAGGCCTGCACCGACCGCGTCGGTATTCAGATGTATGCGCGTCTTTCAGGCGCGCAATACATTTGTACAGTGCGGCCGGTGACAGGAGGGAGAGCAGCTCTGCTCAGCCCCGCAACGTACCGTCATCGCCAGGGCTGCAGAGGAGCGCGCCTCAGTCCTGCACCGACATCATCATCACCGAGGCCGCAGCTGCAGGGATGAAGAGGAGGACGCGCAGGCACAGGTAAGCGCTCCAGAGGAGCCGAAGATGTACTTTTATATGAGGGGCTGCGGGTGGGGGAGGAGCAGTGTTATTTTACAAGTGGCATTAAGAAGCGGTGGGGGACTTTATGAAGCATATTATGGGGCAGTGGGGGACATAATAGGGCAGTGGGGGACATAATAGGGCAGTGGGGACATTATAGGGCAGTGGGGGACATTATAGGGCAGTGGGGGACATAATAGGGCAGTGGGGGACATAATAGGGCAGTGGGGGACACAATAGGGCAGTGGGGGACACAATAGGGCAGTGGGGGACTTTATAGGGCAGTGGGGGACATTATAGGGCAGTGGGTGACATTATAGGGCAGTGGGGGACATTATAGGCAGTGGGGGACATTATAGGGCAGTGGGGGACATAATAGGGCAGTGGGGGACATAATAGGGCAGTGGGGGACATGATAGGGCAGTGGGGGACATGATAGGGCAGTGGGGGACATGATAGGGCAGTGGGGGACATGATAGGGCAGTGGGGGACATGATAGGGCAGTGGGGGACATGATAGGGCAGTGGGGGACATGATAGGGCAGTGGGGGACATGATAGGGCAGTGGGTGACATCATAGGGCAGCGGGGGACATCATAGGGCAGCGGGGGACATAATAGGGCAGCGGGGGACATTATAGGGCAGTGGAAGGACATTATAGGGTAATGGGGGCCATTATGAAGCAAATTGGGGCATTATAGGTCAGTGGGGGACGTTGTGAAAGAAATTGGAACATTATAGGGCAATGGGGGACATTATGAGGCATCAAAGATTTTGGAAGGCAGCATAGTATAATGAGGAGGGGGGGATTTATACAGGGATGTAGTTGGGAGAGATATTATAGAAAGGGCAATTTTTGGGGGGACATTTTGGAAAGGGGCACTTTGTGGGGCTATTCTGGAGAGCAGGATTGTGGGGTGATATTTTGTGCAGGAAGCAATTAACAACCCCTTCTGATTCCACTTGTTTCCCCAGACATTATTAAATAAAAGGGGCCAGGATGAGGGACATAATTACTATATGGGGCCAGGATGAGGGACATAATTACTATATGGGGCCAGAATGAGGGACATACATTATTAGTTTATGGTGGCACGTGGGGCATAATTACTGTAGGGGCAAATTAGGGGACATTATTACTGATGAAATATAAGTTCATTTTGAGGATACTGTCTCCAATGGGGGAACAAGAGTCGGACGTGGTGTAGAAATTGGGGAAATAGTGAGGAATGTACTCTGGGAGTGATCGGCTATAGGTGACTGTTATTTTCTGCAGAGTCGCGTCTTGGCAGGAAGAAGTGATGACGGTCAGCGCCGGATGAAGAGAAAAAGCGAAGATGAATAAAGTCAGCTAGAGACGTCACTGGTAAGTCAGTCACGGTATTTCTCCCTTGTATGTGGTTGTATTCGGTCACTATGTGGTCTGGTCACGGTGTGGTGGTATTTCTCACTTGTATGTGGCTGTATTTGTTCACTGTTTGGTGGTAATATGTGGTCTGGTCACGGTGTGGTGGTATTTCTCCCTTGTATGTGGCTGTATTTGGTCACTGTTTGGTGGTAATATGTTGTCGGATCACTGTGTGGTGGTATTTATCCCTTGTATGTGGTTGTATTTGGTCACTATGTGGTGGTAATATGTTGTCTGGTCGCGGTGTGGCGGTATTTCCCCCTTGTATATGGTATTATTGATTTTGGTATAGTGGATTGTGTTGTGTATGGAGGTTACTTTTTCTCTCTATAAGGGGGAGATTTTTTCCAGTAGAAATTAAATACTTAAACATTTAACCCCTCCCCTCCCTGTCCTGCCCTGTCCTGTGACTATTACACTGCAGTAAATATGCACTTACAGAGATTCTCCAGTGAAAACAAGTAATCACCTTTACTAAGGCCACGTGCACACACTGAGTATTCAGTGAGTTTTTTTACCTCAGTATTTGAAGCCAAAACCAGGAGCAGTAAAATCAGAGAAAAAGTGTGTGAACGTAGCCTAAAGATAAGTGATAACTTATTCATCTGTGTGGACCGATTGCTGGGACCTGCACCGATCGTGCAACTTTTATCCCCCATTACACTGGAGCTCGTGTCCGACTCGACCCCTGATCCATTCATTCCCTCAGTGGCTGCGAGCGCTGCGCTTGTTATTATCTGGCTGCTCCACAGAGGATGAATGGAGCTGCGGTCACACATCCCACCCCACAGAGGATGAATGGAGCTGCGGTCACACACCCCACCCCACAGAGGATGAATGGAACTGCGGTCACACATCCCACCCCACAGAGGATGAATGGAGCTGCTGTCACACACCCCACCCCACAGAGGATGAGTGGAACTGCGGTCACACATCCCACCCCACAGAGGATGAATGGAGCTGCGGTCACACACTCCACCTGCTGCTGCAAAAAGTTCCCCAATCTTCCTATCGGTGCGGTTTCCACTGGTCTGGTTCCACCGATCAATAAGTTATCACCAACCTACCCTGTGGATCGGTGATAACTTGTTTTCACTAAAGACCCCATTACTGCAAACTACTATAATTGTACATCCCAGTTATGGTGCACAATATAGATGTGCAGGAGCCGTTTGTGTATACAGTCAAAGCAACACAATAATGGCAATAACACTAATGGGTGTTTATATTTAGCTGTAGGGTGGGCCCCTAGAGTCAATTCTCCTGGTGGGCCCCAGACAGCCCAGTCCGCCCCTGGCTATCATGATAGCCACCAGATCGTTAAGGGGTTAAAGATCTCTTACGCATATGCACTACAATACATGGATCTGCTTTGAGCAGGGCAGATCAAAGTGCGCCTGCGCAGGACCTCAATGCCAGCTAGTGAGCATGATGTAGGACGCGTCATGCACATGGGCCTCAGAAAAAGGAGGATGGCGATCGCCGCAGAGAGGAAATGCCGGACTAGAGAGAGGAGGCAATGGGTTTGAGATAATGATCAATAACTTTGCTAGCTATTTCATCATCAGCTGACGGTCTCCTTTTTTTCTCAGCCCCAGATCCCCTTGAGTGGAGCCCCAAAAATTGGTCTGTGCGATTTCTTCCTGTAAGCTCCCAAAGTAAGTCTGCCATCTTGTCTTTCTTCTTCCTGCTCCAGCTGTAAGGCTACTTTCACATTTGACAGGATGCAAACCGCATATGACCGGATCCTGTGGATTGAATGTGCAACGCATGCAACCGCAATTGTTATTTTATTGTTATTTTATTGTATGCTTCTACTTCTACTTGTGATGGATGAAGGGGAACACAGAATTTATCGGCTTGCACTGGAGTCAGCTGATCGGGAATAAGCTGAACTCCTGATCTCACAGCCCGCCCACGCTGTGATGGATGCAGGTTAACAGCAATCACTGCCTGCTGCCGATCACGTGTGACCATGTTCGGGCTGTGTGGTCATGAGTTCAGCTGAGTTCAGATCAGCTGACTCCAGTGTCGGCCGATTACTTGTTCTGTGTCCCCCTGCATCCATCGCAGAGTGTGCGGGCTGGAGTTCAACAGAGTTCAGATCAGCTGACCCCAGTGTCGGAGGAATTCAGCTGACCTCACAGGCAGCACACGCTGCGATGGATGCAGGGGGACCCAGAACAAGTAATCGGCCAACACTGGAGTCAGCTGATCAGATTACTTGATCTGCTGGCTGTATGGTTAGAAGTAGGGATGAGTGAGCACTAAAATGCTCGGGTTCTCGGTAGCCCATGAGTATTTTTTTTTTTAAATTCATTAAAAAATAAACAAAAACCCCAAACACATAACCCTAACTCTAGGGTTAGGGGGTAAAAAAATAAAATGTGTGGACTGCCGCTGCATTTTCTATTGCTAAGGTAACCCAAGCAGCTACTGGCTGCTAACCCCCACTGCTTATATGACCTTCACTGGCAATGGAAAATCCAGGGAAACCCTTTTTTTAACGTTTTTTGCCCAAAAACTAAAAAAAAAAAGACAGCTTCACCCTGTTTTTGTATGCTAGCCAGGTACAGCAAGCAGGTACGCGCTGCCCCCAACCCCCAGCTGCCTATTTGTACCCGGTTGGGAACCAAAAATACAGGGAAGCCCTTTTTTAATTATTTCATGAATTTCATGAAATAATTAAAAAAAACCAAAAAACCGACATGGGCTTCGCCCAATTATTGTGATGAGCCAGGTACAAGTAGGCAGCTGGGGATGGGAATATGCAGTGCAGGGTGGCCCAAGCTTTCTTGGCCCCCCCGCTGCGAATTGCAGTCAACAGTCACCCCAGAATATGGCGCTTTCTTAAAAGCGCTATCTGGCGTTGTGTCCAACATCTCTCCCAGCGGCCATGGTGCCGGGTGGCACGTTGGGTAATAAGGGGTTAATACCAGCTTTGTTTTACCTGCTGGTATAAAGCCTGAGATTGCTAATGTCAGACCAAGTTTGACCCGGCCATTAAGAATCTCCAATAAAGGGTTAAAAAAAAGACATCACACAGAAAAAATACTTTATTAGAAAAAAATACACAGACACTTTATTAGAAATAAATACACAGACACACTTAGGGACTCCATCTTTATTACTCCCTCTCACCCCTTCACGATCCTGGTCTTCTGTCTGAGAGAGAGGGAGATTTCTGTATTGACCATGCCAAGCTGCTTTCTGGGCATGCTCAGTACAAAAAACAGGATTCTGTCTATCAGGATCCGGCGACTTCCGGTACAGCAGGATCGGGGTCATTGAAATACATTGCAGGTACCACTGCATGTACTAATACAGATGGCCACCTGGTGGCGCTATAACAACACAAAAATCTAATATCACCCATGTAACGCAGCCTAAGCCTCAAAGGCTACCATTACTATTATCGATAGAGCTAACAGCCATGAATCATCGTGATCCGGACTCACCTATAAAGTGCACTTATAACTGGATGTTTTGAGTAGCCCTGACACACAAAGTGTAATGTGCATGTTTTTATATGTGGTGTCTTGGGCGAGATCGTCGCTGTTTGGGCGCGTGCAGGGGGTGGGATGCCGCACATAGAGTCCGCCTCATCCGGTCATTCCAGGGGAAGCAGTTAACCCATGCATCCTTCTAAGGAAGCTCCCTCGGCGGGGACTCATGCTGAGGCAGCCACGCACATGCGCATCCAACGAGACCATATTACTACTGCCACCTACTACTGGCAAGTGAAAGGGCACGACCAGGGTGGTAAGAAAATCATCCAAAGATAAGGAGAATCAGCGTTAGCCTAAAGAATATGACCATGTATAGTCCTTAAAAGATTTTCTAATGTCCCTATATCATGCAGAGACAAAATTCATATAGTAATATGTGTATATATATATATATATATATATATATATATATATATACACCCCTAGATTCTAAATAGACCTTTTCAATACCACAAATTTTCAATCCTGTGGGACCACAGTCATGGCGCAGCTTGTAATGTCTCTGGATCATCCTCAGGGAATCAAGATCCACAACATCACACACTGCAATTATTCCCTAACATGTTCCCTCGTGCGGATGCGTTTTTCCCTTGATGTAACCCAATATAAATTAGGCTACAGTCACATACTGCATAATAGATAACGTGACTTTTACTGCATGATTTGTAACTTTTTATTTTATACTCTTTAGGTCCATCCCAAGCTGACAACATCTCTGGGCAGACAAAAGGAAAACAACCAAATTTGGGACTCCCTTTCTCAAAGCGAGATACCACCCTAGGTACGTAATGGTTCTTCACCAGCATATCCTTTAGGCTTTTCCACCTTCTAACAGGTAAGAGTGGGCGATGAGTAAAACGTCGTTCAAACTCTGGTCGGTCTTCAGTAACGACCAGTGTTTGTTCAAGATCTGCCTGATCGCCCCCCTCTGACTGTTAACTTGGAGATGAAATGTATCTGTGAGGAAAAGAAGGATTTTTGTGTACTCACCGTAAAATCTCTTTCTCTGAGTTTTCATTGGGGGACACAGGACCGTGGGTTATGCTGCTGCTGTCACTAGGAGGCTGACACTAGGTAAACAAAAAAATTTAGCTCCTCCCTAGCAGTATACACCCTGAGCCGGAGGCGTACTCAAATCAGTTTGGTGCACAAGCAGTAGGAGAAATACAAACACAACCATACCCAAATCCAGGTAACTACTATAATAAAGTCGCCATGCTAAAAGTGGCCGAGGAACATGGACCACTGAAACATTGCAGGCAATAAGTAAATGACAAAAAAACAAAACCATAAACCAAAACCAAGCAGGGTGGGTGCTGTGTCCCCCAGTGAAGACTCAGAGAAAGAGATTTTACAGTGAGTACACAAAAATCCTTCTTTCTCTTTCGTTTTATTGGGGGACACAGGACCGTGGGACGTCCAAAAGCAGTCCCTGGGTGGGAAGAGGCAAGCCCCACGGATAGGATGGAAACGGCCTCCCTCGGCGGGCTTGCCCAAGATGTGAATGCACCTACCTTGTTCAGGTGTGCTACTGCCGCCTGCAAAACCTATTTCCCAAGACTGGCCTCTGCCGATGCTTGGGTGTGAACCTGGTTGAACCTGGTAAAGGAATGCAGACTAGACCAGGTGGCGGTTCCACGGACCTGGTCGGCCGACGTCTGATGCGTAAACGGCCAAGAGATTCCCACCGCACAGGTAGAGTGCGCCTTTACTCTCCGAGATGGAGAGCTGTCCTTTATCCCAGAGGTCTTGGAAATGGCGGAACGGATCCATCTGGCAATTGAGGCCCTGGGTACCAGCATGCCCCTCTTGGGTACGGATGGAATGAAGAACAGACCGACCGTCTTACGGGAAGGTGCGGTCCTGGAGGTATAGAGTCTGAGGGCTCGCACCAGGTCCAGAGTATGCAAGGCCCTTTCAAGGCTGTGAGAAGGACCAGGATCGGAGGACAGAGAAGACAATCTCCTCATTTGGCTGGAACGGCGAGACCGCCCTGGGCAGAAGGGAGGGATCTGGCCGGAGCACCACCTTGTCCTGGTGGAAGACCCGAAAAGGGGTAAGGACCGAAAGATCTTTTAGCTCTGATGATCTTCGTATAGAAGAGATGTCAACGAGGAACACCACTCTCCACAACAGGTGAGAAGGAAAGAATCTCGAAAGGTGCAAATGGTGGACCTTGAAGCGAACCCAGCACTAGCATAAGGTCCCACTGTTCAAGTGGACGACGATACGGCGGAGCTGGATGGACAACGCAGCGGGAAGAAGTACGGGAGCCTGCACTGGGTCCACTCGTCGACCCCTAGTGCCAGGTGGTCGCGGTAGCCCGCGATGAACCATGGAAACTGACAGTCGAATCAAGAGGCCATTAGGACCACCTTCGGAGTCCTTTATCTGCCACCGATCTGGTTGAAGCTTTCCCTGTTGAGGGACCATTCGCCTGAAGCGAGACCTTCCTTGCTAGGTAGGCATCTTGAATGTACAGCAACGGCAGAACTTCGCCGACTTCCATGGAGGTGATCACAGAGCGGGGGGACTCCATGCAAAATGCTCGAGGGCTCACCGACCTGCTGAGAAAGCTCCGGGTCGAGGACGGGGCGGACCGAGTCGACCTTCTTGGGGACCACAAAGAGGCTGCAGTAAAAACGCTGGAAGAGTTCTGATGGAGGGACTGGTACCGCAACTCCAGAGTGGAGGAGAGATTCCATGAAGGGGAGGAATACGCGAACACGCACGGGAGAACCAGGAGGGAGAGAATGAAAAAATGTCTGATGTAGATCTGATGTAGATGTAGAAAATGTATCTCACTTGGTTATGAGTTTTATGATCCTGTTAGCATGCCAGCCTGTTTGTTATTACAAGTCATTGCCTCTTTCTTTATCGTTCCTATGGGAGACCCAAACCATGGGTGTATAGCTTCTGCCTCCGGAGGACACACAAAGTACTACACTCAAACGTGTAGCTCCTCCCTCTTAGCATATACACCCCCTGCTAGCCATTCCTAGCCAGTTCAATGCTTTGTGTTTCAGGAGGTCACACACACATGCATTCTCTGATTTTTGATTTTTGATTTTTTTCTTTGGATCAAAGATTTGGAAGAAAAGCGGGTCCAGTCTGGACTCCCGGCATGTCCCTTCTCACCCCACTGTGTCGGCGGTGCTGTTAAGGTTGATTTTCCAAGGCTGGAGCTTTCCCATGCCGCGCTCCTTCGCCATCCCCTGGGGCTCTGGCTTGAAGTGGGAGCCAACACGGTTCTCACTGCTTTGCAGGAGACCGGTCTCCATCCGCAGACCTTTTCAGGACCCTGTCGGACGGAGCGATCACCCCCCAGGGACCTGGCACCTGCGCCTCACAAGCTAAGTACATGAGACGTTATTACCACAGAAAGTGGTCTTTCCAGGGGTCCTTTATACTTTATTTTGTGGGGAGAGTGTGTTTTATGTTTGTGTTAACATTTCCGGCCGGTTCTCCAGTTTTCACTGGAGAACCGCGCCGATGGTGCCTGCACGCCGGCCGCATGTTTAAATCTAGGCCCCGGCTTCGCCTTAGGCCTAGTTTCGGTTTCCACTGCCTCTGCTTGTCAGTCACGCAGAGGGACAGGATGGCTCCGCCCAGCGGCTGTGCAGCACAGGGAAGGGACACTCCTCACTGAGGAAGGATTCCCTCCCCTGTCTACCTCATTTGCCGCTCTCAGAGTAGGCCCCACCCCCTCTCCTCGCTCCGGTCGCCATTTTCTCAGCGTTCTCTGTGCCTGCATAGGCACAGAGATTCCACATTGTGACAAGTGGGGGCCTGGGCTGAGGGACTGGGGGCACAAAAATGTCTATTAAACGGCCTGGCAGCCACAACCTCCGGTTTGTGCAGCTGCTTATTTATCTGTTATATACTCTGCTGGGGGCCACTCTGGTCAGAGCTCCCACCTCTGCAGCATGTCTCACATCAGAGCAAGGCTGCAGGGCTGTTTTTAATTTGCACTGTATGAAGACTCGTACAGCCTGTACCGAGCACATAAACACAGGAGACGCAGAGTTAGCCTGGAGGCTCATCAGTGGTCCCTCCAGCTGCTCCGGCTTCGGTGGCTGAACCCCCGGTTTGGGCAGAATCCGCTCTTTCCAGGGGATGACTGTCCCGGACTCTGCGGAGCATGCATTAGCCCCCTTCTCAGGGTGTTTCTGCTGCTACTCGCTCAGCAAAGCTCACGGAGGACTCTCCTTCTGGTCTCAGACCCCGTCCTCCTAAAATGGAGACGCAGGGTCCCCTGTCCTTCCCCGTCCCGCAGCTCTGATTCACGAGCTGACTCACTGGACGAGTAGGATGTCTCTACCAGGGGCTCGGACGCTACTTTATGTACCATTGATCTGTCCGAAGGTGACGCAGATGCTAATGATTGGATTGCGTCCATTATACTTGTACTGGACCTCCATCCGCCTGTATCAGGGGAGCACTCCCCGCTGGCAGAAAGGCATCAGTATACCTTAAACAGAAGAAGGAGTGTGTTCCTTACCACTCTAGTTTTCAGCCCACTGTGTCCAGGCCCACAGCCTGTCCTGTCAGACCCCAAAGCGGAGTTCTGATGACTGTTTCTCCCTCCCACCAGTGGTGGTCAAGGAGTGAGCTAATTCGCCAAGGGTGGTCCCTCCGGTGTCTAGACTTTCAGCCCGGATAGTTGTATCAGTGGCTGACGGCACCTCTATAGGGATCCCACTGTACATTACTTTTGTACTGGACCTTAATCCGCCGGAGTTACCTTGCCTAAGAGAACAAGGAGTGTGTTCCTTAACCACTCCAGTTTTTCAGGCCTCTGTGACCAAGCCCAGAGTCTGCTCTGACAGACGCTTCCCATGAAGCGTGGTTCTGATGACTGTTTCCCTTTCCACCAGTGGTGGTCAAGGAGTGGGCTCATTCACCAAGGGTGGCTCAGCCCGGACCGTTATATCAGTGGCTGATGGCTCCTCATTTATAGTTTTGCTGTCCACCAGGTTGTCCTTCTGGCCAAATCTGTTTAGGGGCGGCAGGAGCTTCGTTCTCCTCAGCTTTATAGCAGTGCGGGCTTTCGTAGCCTTCTCTGCTTCTCTAGAGGAGATGCGTTCCCTCACAGGGACTCTATGCCCGAAATGGTTGCCTGAACTTCCAGATTCAGCCTTTTGATCCTATGCCATGTCTGCCATGCCGGAGACTCTCACAGCACCGCGGTGGCCTCGGCTAATTTCCTCGCTATCCGCAGGCTCCTGTGGCTTCGGAAGTGGAAGGCAGATGCTTCTATAGAAGTTCCTTGCTGGGCTCCCTTTTGTTGGGACCAGTCTTTCGAAAACAACTGGATGAAATTGTTAAGGAAGCTTTTGGCGGGAAGAGTTCTTCCATGCCACAATCCCAAATCAGGAAACCTGTCCAGGGCAGGATTCAGCGGAGGTTTTCGTTCTTGCGTTCCTCCATCTGAGCGTTTTCTAAGCCCTCGGCCTCGTCCACTAGTTCGGCCAAGGATCGTAAAACCCAAATGGCGCTCGAAGCCGCGTCTTCAGAAACCGCAGGAGATGCTGCCACTAAGTCAGCTTCCTCCGGGCTATCTGGCCACGCCAGCAACGTCCTTGGTCGGTGGCAGGCTCTTCCACTTTGGCGACGTATGATTTTATCACGTCTCCGATCAGTGGGGGCGGGATTACATCTCCATGGCTACAGGATAGATTTCTATCCACCCGCCAAACAGATTTTCTTCGGCGCTCCATTGGGAGACCCAGACGATTGGGTGTATAGCACTGCCTCCGGAGGCCACACAAAGCATTACACTAAAAAGTGTAAGGCCCCTCCCCTTCTGGCTATACACCCCCCGTGGGATCACGGGCTGCTCAGTTTTCAAGCTTTGTGCGAAGGAGGTCAGACATCCACGCATAGCTCCACTGTTTAGTCAGCAGTAGCTGCTGACTATATCGGATGGAAGAAAAGAGGGCCCATACTAGGGCCCCCAGCATGCTCCCTTCTCACCCCATTCCTATTGGCGGTGTTTGTTAAGGTTGAGGTACCCATTGTGGGTACGGAGGCTGGAGCCCACATGCTGTTTTCCTTCCCCATCCCCCTGAGGGGCTCTGAGGAAGTGGGATCTTACCGGCCCCCAAGCCCTGAGGCCGGGCTCCATTCCCAGACCCGTAGAACCTGCTGGATACGGAGCTGGGTACCATTCAGGGACAAGGCCCTGCAACATTCAGGTACTCTGTGTCCCCGTATGGACAGGCCGCGCACACTCCAGACTTGCTGGGTGTGCTAGTGCGCCGGGGACAGTAGCGCTGCGCGCTGGGGTTACAGTCACTGCAGTTTCTCTGAGGGACTTTATGTGTTGGGGACTGCCGCGCCGGCCGCCCCTAGAGCGGCGGCGCGGCTGAGACTTGTGGTGCGCCGGGGACTTAGCGCCGACCGTGCTTTTACGACGGCGGCGCTTATAAATCTAGTCCCCGGCTTTTGCGGCCTAGCTCCGCTTCGTTCCCGCCCCCACCCTGTCAATCAGGGCAAGGGTGAGACGCTGTACGATAGTCAGCGCCGAGGGCTGGAGTCTTATTTACATACTCCAGCCCTCTCACTGGGCACAGTGGGACGCCAGTTCCCGCTCTTTGTCTGCAGCACGCCCAGGGCCCGCCCCTCTCCACAGGACGCCGGCAGCCATTCCTACATGCAGTCTGGCTGGAGAACGGACACAGGCTCTGGGAGACCAAGACAAGGGATTTCTGGCGACCACACACCCGCGTTAAGCGGGCGGTAAGCAGCACATTGGTGCTGGCCCCACTAGTGCCACAGTGTTATATTGGTGTATTTTCTTCGGCGCTCTATTGGGAGACCCAGACGATTGGGTGTATAGCACTGCCTCCACAAAGGCCACACAAAGCAATTACACTAAAAAGTGTAAGGCCCCTCCCCTTCTGGCTATACACCCCCAGTGGGATCACTGGCTCACCAGTTTTCTGCTTTGTGCGAAGGAGGTCAGACATCCACGCATAGCTCCACTGTTTGTAGTCAGCAGTAGCTGCTGGCTATATCGGATGGAAGAAAAGAGGGCCCATATAGGGCCCCCAGCATGCTCCCTTCTCACCCGCGGTGGTGCTTGTAAGGTTGAGGTACCTATTGCTGGTACAGAGGCTGGAGCCCACATGCTGTTTTCCTTCCACATCCCCTGGAGGGCTCTGTGGAAGTGGGATCTTGCCGGCCCCCAAGCCCTGGGGCCGGGCTCCATCCACAGACCCAGAGAACCTGCTGGATTTGGAGCGGGAGTGCCGTTCAGGGACAAGGCCCTGCAACTTTCAGGTACTCTGTGTCCCCGGCAGGCACGGACACTCTCAGGGCTTGCTGAGCGTTATAGTGCGCCGGGGACATTAGCGCTGGGCGCTGGGGTTAGGTCACTGCAGCTTTGCTGAGTGACGTTACATGTTGGGAACTACTGCGCCGACCGCTCCTGGAGCGGCGGCGCAGCTGCGACTTGTGGTGCGCCGGGGACTTTGCGCCGACCGCGCTTTTACGGCGGCGGCGCTTCTAACTTTAGCCCCCGGCTTCTGCGGCCTAGCGCCGCTTCGTTCCCGCCCCCACCCTGTCAATCAGGGTAGGGGAGAGACGCTGCTCAATCGGCAGCGCCGAGGGCTGGAGCTTTATTTACATGCTCCAGCCCTCTCACTAGGCACAGGGGGAAGCAGACTTCCCGCTCTTCGTCGGTGTACGCCCAGGGCCCGCCCCCCCTCTCCACAAGGACGCCGGCAGCCATTACACATGCGATCTGGCTGGGGAGAGGCAGCAGGCTCTGGGAGACCCAGACTAGAGGGATTTCTGGCGACCACACACCGCTCCTAAGCGGGCGGTAAGCAGCACAGTAGTGCTGGCCCCACTAGTGCCTCAGTGATATATTAGTGTACTTCTTTCTTGGTACCATATATATATATATATATATATATTTATATAGTGCACTGTAAGGTCGCTTCTTGGCTGAACACCCTGTACTGCTCTGAGGAGGCAGCAACATGTCATCCGCAAAACGCAAGGCTGCCAAGGCACGGGCTGTGTACACTGTTTGTACTGCATGTGGGGCTAATCTACCAGCAGGCTCCAACGACTCTCATTGTGTGCAATGTTCAGTCCCAGTGGCACTTCGTCAGCCAGAGCCTATTGTGGTGGTAGCCCAGGCAGAGACGCCTGTGAACCCTGCCCCGGTGACGGGGACAGACTTTGCAGTGTTTGCTGATAAAATGTCTGTGACTATGACAAAAATCCTGGAGACCTTGCAGGCCAGGCCAGTTCCTCAGACCATGGACACTGCTGTGTCTTTGCTCTCCGGTCCCCCTCAGTTGGAACTAATCCGTACTTCAAGGGGGTCTCAAGCATCACAAGCTGAAGTCTCTGACTCAGATGACAGTCCCAGGCAGCCTAAGCGAGCTCGCTGGGAAAGACCCTCGACGTCATCACACTGCTCAGGGTCTCAGCGACAAGAGTCTCTCTGTGATGAGACTGAGGATGGTGATCAGGATTCTGATCCTGAGGCCCCTCTCAATCTGGATGCCCCTGATGGTGACGCCATGGTTAATGACCTTATATCGGCGATTAATAGACTGTTGGATATTTCTCCCCCAGCCCCTTCAGCAGAGGAGGCAGCTGCACAGCAGGAGAAGTTCCATTTCCTGTATCCCAAGCGTAAATTAAGTGCTTTTTTGGACCACTCTGACTTCAGAGAATCAATCCAGAAGCACGACGCTCATCCAGACAAGCGTTTCTCTAAACGTTCTAAGGATACCCGTTATCCTTTTCCCTCTGAAGTGGCCAAACGCTGGACCCAGTGTCCAAAGGTGGATCCCCCAATTTCCAAGCTTGCGGCTAGATCCATAGTCGCAGTAGAGGATGGCGCTTCACTTAAAGATGCCAACGACAGACAGATGGACCTTTGGTTGAAATCTGTCTATGAAGCTATCGGCGCGTCGTTTGCTCCAGCATTCGCGGCCGTGTGGGCACTCCAAGCTATTTCAGCTGGTTTAGCACAGGTGGATGCTATCATGCATCCAGCAGTACCGCAGGTGGCGTCCCTAACTTCGCAAATGTCTGCGTTTGCGACCTATGCTATCAATGCTGTCCTAGAATCTACGAGCCGTACCTCTATGGCGGCCGCCAATTCTGTGGTTTTGCGCAGAGCCTTATGGTTAAAGGACTGGAAAGCAGATGCTGGTTCCAAAAAATGCTTAACCAGCTTGCCATTATCTAGAGACAGACTGTTTGGTGAGCCATTGGCTGAAATCATAAAACAGTCCAAGGGTAAGGACTCTTCCTTGCCACAGCCCAGAGCAAGTAAACCTCAACAGAAAAAGTGGCAGTCGAGGTTTCGGTCCTTTCGAGGATCGGGCAAGGCCCAATTCTCCTCGTCCAAAACGACTCAGAAAGGACAAGGGAGCTCAGATTCCTGGCGGGCTCACTCACGCCCCAGGAAAGCAAATGGAGGAACCGCTTCCAAGGCGGCTACCTCATGACTTTCGGCCTCCTCCCTCCGCATCCTCGGTCGGTGGCAGGCTCTCCCGCTTTTGCGACATTTGGCTGTCACAGGTCAAAGACCGGTGGGTAACAGACATTTTGTCTCGCGGGTACAGAATCGAGTTCAGTTCTCGGCCTCCACTTCGGTTCTTCAGAACCTCCCCACACCCCAACCGAGCAGATGCCCTGCTGCAGGCGGTGGACTCTCTAAGAGCAGAAGGAGTCGTGATCCCTGTCCCCCCTCAGGAACGGGGGCGAGGATTTTACTCCAATCTCTTTGTGGTTCCAAAAAAGGACGGCTCCTTCCGTCCTGTTCTGGACCTAAAACTGCTCAACAAGCATGTGAACGCCAGGCGGTTCCGGATGGAATCCCTCCGCTCAGTCATTGCCTCAATGTCCCAAGGAGATTTCCTAGCATCAATAGACATCAAAGATGCTTATCTCCACGTGCCGATTGCTACGGAGCACCAACGCTTTCTGCGCTTCGTGATAGGAGACGACCATCTTCAGTTCGTGGCTCTGCCATTTGGTCTGGCGACAGCCCCTCGGGTGTTCACCAAGATCATGGCAGCAGTGGTAGCAGTCTTGCACTCTCACGGACACTCTGTGATCCCTTACTTGGACGATCTACTGGTCAAGGCACCCTCTCTGGAGGCATGCCAACTCAGCCTGAATTTTGCACTGGAGACTCTCCAGGCGTTCGGGTGGATCATCAACTTCCCAAAGTCAAATCTGTCACCGACCCAATCACTAACGTATCTTGGCATGGAGTTTCATACTCTCTCAGCGATAGTGAAGCTTCCGCTGGACAAGCAGAGGTCACTACAGACTGGGGTGCAGGCTCTCCTTCAAAGTCAGTCGCACTCCTTAAGACGCCTCATGCACTTCCTCGGGAAGATGGTGGCGGCAATGGAGGCGGTTCCGTTTGCGCAGTTTCATCTGCGTCCACTTCAATGGGACATTCTCCGCCAATGGGACGGGAAGTCAACATCCCTGGACAGGAAAGTCTCCCTTTCCCAGACGGCCTAAGACTCTCTGCAGTGGTGGCTTCTTCCCACCTCATTATCACAGGGAAGATCCTTCCTACCACCGTCCTGGGCGGTGGTCACGACAGACGCGAGTCTGTCAGGGTGGGGAGCAGTTTTTCTCCACCACAGGGCTCAGGGTACGTGGACTCAGCAGGAGTCCACCCTTCAAATCAATGTTCTGGAGATCAGAGCAGTGTATCTTGCCCTACTAGCCTTCCAGCAGTGGCTGGAAGGAAAGCAGATCCGAATTCAGTCGGACAACTCCACAGCGGTGGCATACATCAACCACCAAGGGGGGACACGCAGTCGGCAAGCCTTCCAGGAACTCCGGCGGATTCTGATGTGGGTGGAAGCCACGGCCTCCACCATATCCGCAGTTCACATCCCCGGCGTAGAAAACTGGGAAGCAGACTTCCTCAGTCGCCAGGGCATGGACGCAGGGGAATGGTCCCTTCACCCGGACGTGTTTCAGGAAATCTGTCGCCGCTGGGGAAGGCCGGACGTCGACCTAATGGCGTCCCGGCACAACAACAAGGTCCCAACCTTCATGGCACGGTCTCGCGATCACAGAGCTCTGGCGGCAGACGCCTTAGTGCAAGATTGGTCGCAGTTCCGGCTCCCTTATGTGTTTCCACCTCTGGCACTCTTGCCCAGAGTGCTACGCAAGATCAGATCCGACTGCAGCCGCGTCATACTCGTCGCTCCAGACTGGCCGAGGAGGGCGTGGTATCCGGATCTGTGGCATCTCACGGTCGGCCAACCGTGGGCACTACCAGACCGACCAGACTTACTGTCCCAAGGGCCGTTTTTCCATCGGAATTCTGCGGCCCTCAACCTGACTGCGTGGCCATTGAGTCCTGGATCCTAGCGTCTTCAGGCTTATCCCAAGGGGTCGTTGCCACCATGAGACAGGCTAGGAAGCCCACGTCTGCTAAGATCTACCACAGAACGTGGAGGATATTCTTATCCTGGTGCTCTGCTCAGGGAGTGTCTCCCTGGCCATTTGCATTACCTACCCTTCTTTCTTTCCTGCAATCTGGGTTAGAAAAAGGTTTGTCGCTCGGCTCCCTTAAAGGACAAGTCTCGGCGCTATCCGTCTTTTTTCAGAAGCGTCTAGCACGACTTTCTAAGGTGCGCACGTTCCTACAGGGGGTTTGCCATATCGTTCCCCCGTACAAGCGGCCGTTAGATCCATGGGATCTGAACAGGGTACTAGTTGCCCTCCAGAAGCCGCCCTTCGAGCCTCTGAGGGAGGTTTCACTTTCTAGACTATCACAGAAAGTGGCTTTTCTGGTAGCGATCACATCTCTTCGGAGAGTGTCTGAGCTAGCAGCGCTGTCTTCCAAGTCTCCCTTCCTGGTCTTCCACCAGGACAAGGTAGTGCTGCGCCCCATTCAGGAGTTTCTCCCGAAGGTGGTATCCTCTTTTCATCTTAATCAGGATATCTCTTTGCCTTCGTTTTGTCCTCATGCAGTTCATCGGTATGAGAAGGATTTACATTTGTTAGATCTGGTGAGAGCACTCAGAATCTACATTTCCCGCACGGCGCCCCTGCGCCGTTCGGATGCACTCTTTGTCCTTGTCGCTGGTAAGCGCAAAGGGTCGCAGGCTTCTAAGGCCACCCTGGCTCGATGGATCAAAGAACCAATTCTTGAAGCCTACCGTTCTGCTGGGCTTCCGGTTCCATCAGGGCTGAAGGCTCATTCTACCAGAGCCGTGGGTGCGTCCTGGGCATTGCGACACCAGGCTACGGCTCAACAGGTGTGCCAGGCAGCTACCTGGTCGAGTCTGCACACTTTCACCAAACATTATCAGGTGCATACCTATGCTTCGGCGGACGCCAGCCTAGGTAGAAGAGTCTTGCAGGCGGCAGTTGCCTCCCCGTAGGGGAGGGCTGTCTTTGCAGCTCTAACATGAGTATTTCTTTACCCACCCAGGGACAGCTTTTGGACGTCCCAATCGTCTGGGTCTCCCAATAGAGCGCCGAAGAAGAAGGGAATTTTGTTACTTACCGTAAATTCCTTTTCTTCTAGCTCTTATTGGGAGACCCAGCACCCGCCCTGTTGTCCTTCGGGATTTTTGGTTGTTTTCGGGTACACATGTTGTTCATGTTGAACGGTTTTCAGTTCTCCGACGTATCTTCGGAGTGAATTTGTTTAAACCAGTTATTGGCTTTCCTCCTTCTTGCTTTTGCACTAAAACTGGTGAGCCAGTGATCCCACTGGGGGTGTATAGCCAGAAGGGGAGGGGCCTTACACTTTTTAGTGTAATTGCTTTGTGTGGCCTCCGGAGGCAGTGCTATACACCCAATCGTCTGGGTCTCCCAATAAGAGCTAGAAGAAAAGGAATTTACGGTAAGTAACAAAATTCCCTTCTTTTTCTCTATACCATATATATATATATATTGCACTGTAAGGTCGCTTCTTGGCTGTATACCCTATATTGCTCTGAGGAGACGACAACATGTCATCCGCAAAACGCAAGGGTGCCAAGACACAGGCTGTATACGCTGCTTGTGCCGCTTGTGGGGCTGATCTACCGGCAGGTTCCAAAGACCCCCATTGTGTGCAATGTTCGGTCCCTGTGCCACTTCGTCAGCCGGAGTCTATGGTGGTAGTGGCCCAGGCAGAGTCACCGGTGAACCCTGTCCCGGTGACGGGGACAGAGTTTGCAGTTTTTGCTGACAAGATGTCTGTCACTATGACAAAAATCCTAGAGACCTTGCAGGCCAGGCCAGTTACTCAGCCCATGGACACTGCTGCGTCAATGTTCCCCGGTCCCCCTCAGTTGGAGTTAATCCGTGCTTCAAGGGGGTCCCAAGCATCTCAGGCTGAAGGCTCTGACTCAGATGACAGTCCCAGGCAGCCTAAGCGAGCTCGCTGGGAGAGACCCTCCACGTCATCACGCGGATCAGGGTCTCAGCGAGAAGAGTCTCTGCGTGATGAGACAGAGGAGGGTGATCAGGAGTCTAATCCTGAGACCGCTCTCAATCTGGATACTCCTGATGGTGACGCCATGGTAAATGACCTTATAGCGGCCAT
The DNA here is from genome assembly GCF_048569485.1 of Anomaloglossus baeobatrachus. Classification (NCBI taxonomy): domain Eukaryota; kingdom Metazoa; phylum Chordata; class Amphibia; order Anura; family Aromobatidae; genus Anomaloglossus; species Anomaloglossus baeobatrachus. The sequence goes on along the minus strand of NW_027444346.1, from coordinate 3,650 downwards.
CAATAGACTGTTGGATATTTCTCCCCCAGCCCCTTCAGCAGAAGAGGCAGCTGCACAGCGGGAGAAGTTCCATTTCAGGTATCCCAAGCGTAAACTGAGTACTTTTCTGGACCACGCTGACTTCAGAGAATCAGTCCAGAAACACCATGCTTATCCAGACAAGCGTTTCTCCAAACGTCTTAAGGATACACGTTATCCCTTTCCCCCTGATGTGGTCAAACGCTGGACCCAGTGTCCAAAGGTGGATCCCCCAATCTCCAGGCTTGCGGCTAGATCCATAGTTGCAGTGGAGGATGGGGCTTCACTTAAAGATGCCAATGACAGACAGATGGACCTTTGGTTGAAATCTGTCTATGAAGCTATCGGCGCGTCGTTTGCTCCAGCATTCGCGGCCGTGTGGGCACTCCAAGCTATTTCAGCTGGTCTTGCACAGGTGGACTCTATCATACGTCCAGCAGTGCCGCAAGTGGAGTCCTTAATTTCGCAAATGTCTGCGTTTGCGACCTATGCTATCAACGCTGTCCTGGACTCTACGAGCCGTACCTCAATGGCGTCTGCCAACTCGGTGGTTTTGCGCAGAGCCTTGTGGTTAAAAGAATGGAAAGCGGATTCTGCTTCCAAAAAATGTTTAACCAGCTTGCCACTATCTGTAGACAGACTGTTTGGTGAGCAATTGGCTGAAATCATTAAACAGTCCAAGGGTAAAGACTCCTCCTTACCCCAGCCCAGATCAAGCAAACCTCAACAAAGGAGGTGGCAGTCGAGGTTTCGGTCCTTTCGAGGCTCCGGCAAGGCCCAATCCTCCTCGTCCAAAGGGACTCAGAAGGAGCAAAGGGGCTCAGATTCCTGGCGGGCTCACTCGCGCCCCAAGAAAGCAACCGGAGGAACCGCTTCCAAGGCGGCTGCCTCATGACTTTCGGCCTCCTCCCTCCGCATCCTCGGTCGGTGGCAGGCTCTCCCGCTTTTGCGACATTTGGCTGCCACAGGTCAAGGACCGGTGGGTAACAGACATTTTGTCTCACGGGTACAGGATAGAGTTCAGTTCTCGTCCTCCGCCTCGGTTCTTCAGAACTTCCCCACATCCCGACCGAGCAGATGCTCTTCTGCAGGCGGTGGGCTCACTAAGAGCAGAAGGAGTGGTGATCCCTGTTCCTCTTCAGGAACAAGGGCAAGGTTTTTACTCCAATCTCTTCGTGGTTCCAAAAAAGGACGGCTCGTTCCGTCCTGTTCTGGACCTAAAGCTGCTCAACAAGCATGTGAACGCCAGGCGGTTCCGGATGGAATCCCTCCGCTCCGTCATTGCCTCAATGTCTCAAGGAGATTTCCTTGCATCAATAGACATCAAAGATGCTTATCGCCACGTGCCGATTGCTACAGAGCACCAACGTTTTCTACGTTTTGTGATAGGACACGAACATCTCCAGTTCGTAGCTCTGCCATTTGGTCTGGCGACAGCCCCACGGGTTTTCACCAAGGTCATGGCGGCAGTGGTAGCAGTCTTGCACTCCCAGGGACACTCGGTGATCCCTTACTTGGACGATCTACTTGTCAAATCACCCTCTCAAGAGGCATGCCAACACAGCCTGAATGTTGCGCTGGAGACTCTCCAGACTTTCGGGTGGATCATCAACTTTTCAAAGTCAAATCTGTCACCGACTCAATCACTAACGTATCTTGGCATGGAGTTTCATACTCTCTCAGCGATAGTGAAGCTTCCGCTGGACAAGCAGCGGTCACTACAGACAGGGGTACAGTCTCTCCTTCATGGTCAGTCGCACTCCTTAAGGCGCCTCATGCACTTCCTAGGGAAGATGGTGGCAGCAATGGAGGCAGTCCCGTTTGCACAGTTTCATCTGCGCCCACTTCAATGGGACATTCTCCGCCAATGGGACGGGAAGTCAACTTCCCTGGACAGGAAAGTCTCCCTTTCCCAGACGGCCAAGGACTCTCTGCAATGGTGGCTTCTTCCCACCTCATTATCACAGGGAAGATCATTCCTGCCCCCATCCTGGGCAGTGGTCACGACAGACGCGAGTCTGTCAGGGTGGGGAGCAGTTTTTCTCCACCACAGGGCTCAAGGGACGTGGACTCAGCAGGAGTCCACCCTTCAGATCAATGTTCTGGAAATCAGGGCAGTGTATCTAGCCCTACTAGCCTTCCAGCAGTGGCTGGAAGGAAAGCAGATCCGAATTCAGTCGGACAACTCCACAGCGGTGGCATACATCAACCACCAGGGAGGGACACGCAGTCGGCAAGCCTTCCAGGAAGTCCGGCGGATTCTGTTGTGGGTGGAGGACAGAGCATCCACCATATCAGCGGTTCACATCCCGGGCGTAGAAAACTGGGAAGCAGACTTCCTCAGTCGCCAGGGTATGGACGCAGGGGAATGGTCCCTTCACCCGGACGTGTTTCAGGAAATCTGTCGCCGCTGGGGGGTGCCGGACGTCGACCTAATGGCGTCGCGGCACAACAACAAGGTCCCGACGTTCATGGCGCGGTCTTGCGATCAAAGAGCTCTGGCGGCAGACGCCTTAGTGCAAGATTGGTCGCAGTTCCGGCTCCCTTATGTGTTCCCACCTCTGGCACTCTTGCCCAGAGTGCTACGCAAGATCAGATCCGATTGCAGCCGCGTCATACTCGTCGCCCCAGACTGGCCGAGGAGGTCGTGGTACCCGGATCTGTGGCATCTCACGGTCGGCCAACCGTGGGCACTACCAGACCGACCAGACTTACTGTCCCAAGGGCCGTTTTTCCATCGGAATTCTGCGGCCCTGAACCTGACTGTGTGGCCATTGAGTCCTGGATCCTAGCGTCTTCAGGATTATCCCAAGGAGTCGTTGCCACCATGAGACAGGCTAGGAAGTCCACTTCTGCTAAGATCTACCACAGAACGTGGAGGATTTTCTTATCCTGGTGCTCTGCACAAGGAGTATCCCCCTGGCCATTCGCGTTACCTACTTTACTTTCCTTCCTGCAATCTGGGTTGGAAAAGGGCTTGTCGCTCGGCTCCCTTAAAGGGCAAGTCTCGGCACTATCCGTGTTTTTTCAGAAGCGTCTAGCACGACTTTCTCAGGTGCGCACGTTCCTGCAGGGGGTTTGTCATATCGTCCCTCCGTACAGGCGGCCGTTAGATCCATGGGATCTAAACAGGGTACTAGTTGCTCTCCAGAAGCCGCCCTTCGAGCCTCTGAGGGATGTTTCACTTTCTCGTCTCTCACAGAAAGTGGTCTTTCTAGTGGCGGTCACGTCTCTTCGGAGAGTGTCTGAGCTAGCAGCGCTGTCATCCAAGGCTCCCTTCCTGGTGTTCCACCAGGACAAGGTAGTGCTGCGCCCCATTCAGGAGTTTCTCCCTAAGGTGGTATCCTCTTTTCATCTTAATCAGGATATCTCCTTGCCTTCCTTTTGTCCTCATCCAGTTCTTCGGTATGAAAAGGATTTACATTTGTTAGATCTGGTGAGAGCACTCAGAATCTACATTTCCCGCACGGCGCCCCTGCGCCGCTCGGATGCACTCTTTGTCCTTGTCGCTGGTAAGCGCAAAGGGTCGCAGGCTTCAAAAGCCACCCTGGCTCGATGGATCAAAGAACCAATTCTTGAAGCCTACCGTTCTGCTGGGCTTCCGGTTCCATCAGGGCTGAAGGCCCACTCTA
>NW_027444345.1:0-24490 GCF_048569485.1 Anomaloglossus baeobatrachus | reverse complement strand
GCTGGATGTGGCTAAGGATCCTCTCTCAGAGCTGGATGTGGCTAAGGATCCTCTCTCAGAGCTGGATGTGGCTAAGGACCCTCTCTCAGAGCTGGATGTGGCTAAGGATCCTCTCTCAGAGCTGGATGTGGCTAAGGATCCTCTCTCAGAGCTGGATGTGGCTAAGGACCCTCTCAGAGCTGGATGTGGCTGCGGAACCTCTCTCAGAGCTGGATGTGGCTAAGGACCCTCTCTCAGAGATGGATGTGGCTAAGGACCCTCTCTCAGAGCTGGATGTGGCTAAGGATCCTCTCTCAGAGCTGGATGTGGCTAAGGACCCTCTCTCAGAACTGGATGTGGCTAAGGACCCTCTCTCAGAGCTGGATGTGGCTAAGGACCCTCTCTCAGAGCTGGATGTGGCTAAGGACCCTCTCAGAGCTGGATGTGGCTACGGAACCTCTCTCAGAGCTGGATGTGGCTAAGGACCCTCTCTCAGAGATGGATGTGGCTAAGGACCCTCTCTCAGAGCTGGATGTGGCTAAGGACCCTCTCAGAGCTGGATGTGGCTACGGAACCTCTCTCAGAGCTGGATGTGGCTAAGGACCCTCTCTCAGAGATGGATGTGGCTAAGGACCCTCTCTCAGAGCTGGATGTGGCTAAGGATCCTCTCTCAGAGCTGGATGTCGCTAAGGACCCTCTCTCAGAACTGGATGTGGCTAAGGACCCTCTCTCAGAGCTGGATGTGGCTAAGGACCCTCTCTCAGCTGGATGTGGCTAAGGAACCTCTCTCAGAGCTGGATGTGGCTCGTGACCCTCTCTCAGGGCTAGATGTGGCTTGTGACCCTCTTTCAGAGCTGGATGTGGCTCGCGACCCTCTCTCAGGGCTGGATGTGGCTTGTGACCCTCTATCAGAGCTGGATGTGTCTTGTGACCCTCTCAGAACTGGATGTGGCTCCCGACCCTCTCTCAGAGCTGGATGTGGCTTCTGACCCTCTCTCAGAACTGGATGTGGCTCCCGACCCTCTCTCAGAGCTGGATGTGTCTTGTGACCCTCTCTCAGAACTGGATGTGGCTCCCGACCCTCTCTCAGAGCTGGATGTGGCTTGTGACCCTCTCTCAGAACTGGATGTGGCTCCCGACCCTCTCTCAGAGCTGGATGTGGCTTGTGACCCTCTATCAGAGTTGGATGTGGCTTGTGACCCTCTATCAGAGCTGGATGTGGCTCCCAACCCTCTATCAGAGCTGGATGTGGCTTGTGACCCTCTCTCAGAGCTGGATGTGGCTCCCGACCCTCTCTCAGAGTTAGATGTGGCTTGTGACCCTCTATCAGAGCTGGATGTGGCTTGTGACCCTCTATCAGAGCTGGATGTGGCTTGTGACCCTCTATCAGAGCTGGATGTGGCTTGTGACCCTCTATCAGAGCTGGATGTGGCTTGTGACCCTCTATCAGAGCTGGATGTGGCTTGTGACCCTCTCTCAGAGCTGGATGTGGCTTGTGACCCTCTATCAGAGCTGGATGTGGCTTGTGACCCTCTATCAGAGCTGGATGTGGCTTGTGACCCTCTATCAGAGCTGGATGTGGCTTGTGACCCTCTCTCAGAGCTGGATGTGGCTTGTGACCCTCTATCAGAGCTGGATGTGGCTCCCGACCCTCTCTCAGAGCTGGATGTGGCTCTCATGGTCAGAAAGGTTGGGGATCTCTGACTTAAGGAGATCAAGTATCCCCTGAAACGTCCGATTTTAGGGGCAGCATCAGCTCGTGGATCTACATAAGAGACGGCTCCGAGGCAGAGATTTCCAGAATGTAGTTTTTATTTTAGGGGTATTTATGACAAATCACTGTCTGCCCTCATGGACAATCATTGCCCCAAAGCTCCACTAAAGTATCTGTAAGAAATGTACTGCAGAATGTGGTTGTCCTGCAGAACAAAACAAGACGGGGGTGCACATTCTTCTGCACAGCACCAGAAACATTTGCTCATTCTCTGAGGTCACACAGTTCTGAGAGCTGACACCAGATGTGATCTTCACGCATAGGAATGAGACTGACAATCACTGTGAATGTCCCTGGAAGCGGCAGTATGTGATAATGAGCGGCTGACATGGAGCTGCCATCGCGTGGCCCCATCGCTGACACCTGATGTTAATCTCTTCCTTCCAGCGTCTGCACAACCTAAAAGTAACATCATAATAACTTCATTCATCGCCTAATGATCATTGAGCAGATCCGCACCTCCGCGGCTGCAATTATCCATCGCAGAGTATATGGCCTCGACACATTGCAGCTCTACATAATAACAGGGGGCAGAACCCAGACCACCGACTGCTGGACCACCCCCCCATCATCCTAAGATCAGAAACCTACAACCAAAAGTCATCCACAAAGAAAAAGTGGCTAAATTGTGCAATATACTATTCAAACAATATTTACACCCATGTGACGCCACCTATTTATCACCAGAGATCAGCGGTGGCATCACTGAGAATGCCACCTATCCATCACCAGAGATCAGCGGTGGCATCACTGAGAATGCTGCCTATCCATCACCAGAGATCACCGGTGACATCACTGAGAACGCCGCCTATCCATCACCAGAGATCATCAGTGACATCACTGAGAACACCGCCCATCCATCACCAGAGATCAGCGGTGACATCACTGAGAACATCACCTATCCATCACCAGAGATCAGCGGTGACATCACTGAGAACACCTCCTATCCATCACCAGAGATCAGCGGTGACATCACTGAGAACACCGCCTATCCATCACCAGAGATCAGCGGTGACATCACTGAGAACATCACCTATCCATCACCAGAAATCAGCGGTGACATCACTGACAACACCACCTATCCATCACCAGAGATCAGCGGTGACATCACTGAGAACACCGCCCATCCATCACCAGAGATCAGCGGTGACATCACTGAGAACATCACCTATCCATCACCAGAGATCAGCGGTGACATCACTGAGAACACCACCTATCCATCACCAGAGATCAGCGGTGACATCACTGAGAACACCTCCTATCCATCACCAGAGATCAGCGGTGACATCACTGAGAACACCTCCTATCCATCACCAGAAATCAGCGGTGACATCACTGAGAACACCGCCTATCCATCACCAGAGATCAGCAGTGACATCACTGATAACACCTCCTATCCATCACCAGAGATCAGCAGTGACATCACTGAGAACACCTCCTATCCATCACCAGAGATCAGCGGTGACATCACTGAGAACACCGCCTATCCATCACCAGAGATCAGCGGTGACATCACTGATAACACCTCCTATCCATCACCAGAGATCAGCGGTGACATCACTGAGAACACCGCCTATCCATCACCAGAGATCAGCGGTGACATCACTGAGAACGCCTCCTATCCATCACCAGAGATCAGCGGTGACATCACTGAGAACACCTCCTATCCATCACCAGAGATCAGCGGTGACATCACTGAGAACACCGCCTATCCATCACCAGAGATCAGCGGTGACATCACTGAGAACACCTCCTATCCATAACCAGAGATCAGCGGTGACATCACTGAGAACACCGCCTATCCATCACCAGAGATCAGTGGTGACATCACTGAGAACACCTCCTATCCATCACCAGAGATCAGCGGTGACATCACTGAGAACACCTCCTATCCATCACCAGAGATCAGCGGTGACATCACTGAGAATACCTCCTATCCATCACCAGAGATCAGCAGTGACATCACTAAGAATACCTCCTATCCATCACCAGAGATCAGCGGTGACATCACTGAGAACACCGCCTATCCATCACCAGAGATCAGCGGTGACATCACTGAGAACACCGCCTATCCATCACCAGAGATCAGCAGTGACATCACTGAGAACACCTACTATCCATCACCAGAGATCAGCAGTGACATCACTGAGAACACCTCCTATCCATCACCAGAGATCAGCGGTGACATCACTGAGAACACCACCTATCCATCACCAGAGATCAGCGGTGACATCACTGAGAACACCGCCTATCCATCACCAGAGATCAGCGGTGACATCACTTAGAATACCTCCTATCCATCACCAGAGATCAGCGGTGACATCACTGAGAACACCTCCTATCCATCACCAGAGATCAGCGGTGACATCACTGAGAACACCTCTTATCCATCACCAGAGATCAGCAGTGACATCACTGAGAACACCTCCTATCCATCACCAGAGATCAGCAGTGACATCACTGAGAACACCTCCTATCCATCACCAGAGATCAGCAGTGACATCACTGAGAACACCTCCTATCCATCACCAGAGATCAGCAGTGACATCACTGAGAACACCTCCTATCCATCACCAGAGATCAGCAGTGACATCACTGAGAACACCTCCTATCCATCACCAGAGATCAGCAGTGACATCACTGAGAACACCTCCTATCCATCACCAGAGATCAGCGGTGACATCACTGAGAACACCTCCTATCCATCACCAGAGATCAGCAGTGACATCACTGAGAACACCTCCTATCCATCACCAGAGATCAGCGGTGACATCACTGAGAACACCTCCTATCCATCACCAGAGATCAGCGGTGACATCACGGAGAACACCTCCTATCCATCACCAGAGATCAGCGGTGACATCACTGAGAACACCTCCTATCCATCACCAGAGATCAGCAGTGACATCACTGAGAACACCTCCTATCCATCACCAGAGATCAGCAGTGACATCACTGAGAACACCTCCTATCCATCACCAGAGATCAGCGGTGACATCACTGAGAACACCTCCTATCCATCACCAGAGATCAGCGGTGACATCACTGAGAACACCTCCTATCCATCACCAGAGATCAGCGGTGACATCACTGAGAACACCTCCTATCCATCACCAGAGATCAGCGGTGACATCACTGAAAATGCCGCCTATCCATCACTAAAGATCAGTGGTTACATAAGTTTCATCACTGGGACATGCTCTTTGAAGTTTCTGGGGCACCGGACTGCAGGATTTCTTGGTCTCGGATGAAATCCTTGATGCTGGGTTGTGGCTGCTGAGGACATGGTTTCCTTGCCGCTTTGTGAAGAGGTGAATGTATAAAAAGTCTCAAGCGTTAATTAATTTAGTGACTGGTTTTACCATTTTCACCTTTCCGGTGTCGCAGGTTCCTTGTCTCCTCTTATTACTTCTCGCCCAGAGTGATGTTATGGTGTTCGGGGGAGGAGTCGCTTCATTCTTATCTGATACATTTTCTATTTCGGTTACTTTTTATCCTTCATGATCTCCAGTTTAACTCTCTGGTGGGAACAATATCTTTAATAACGAGTTTGGGAATAATGTGCCTGTCAGGCGCAGGCTAGAAAAATACCTATAGTATCTAATTTTTGCAATTTCAGTGATCTAAAAGTGATCAGAGACCTTCATAGGGATGCAATAAAATAGACTACACACATTATCAGGTGCAAAACAAACCCATTTACTCAACATAAAAGTTACAGTCATATGAAAAAGTTTGGGCACCCCTATTAATGTTAACCTTTTTTCTTTATAACAATTTGGGTTTTTGCTATTTCAGCTTCATATATCTAATGACTGATGGACTGAGTAATATTTCTGGATTGAAATGAGGTTTATTGTACTAACAGAAAATGTGCAATGCGCATTTAAACAAAATTTGACCGGTGCAAAAGTATGGGCACCCTTATCAATTTCTTGATTTGAACACGCCTAACTACATTTTACTGACTTCCAGAAGCACTAAATTGGTTTTGAAACCTCATTGAGCTTTGCACTTCATAGGCAGGTGTATCCAATCGTGAGAAAAGGTATTTAAGGTGGCCACTTGCAAGTTGTTCTCCTATTGGAATCTCCTATGAAGAGTGGCATCATGGGCTCCTCAAAACAACTCTCAAATGATCTGAAAACAAAGATTATTCAACATAGTTGTTCAGGGGAAGGTACAAAAAGTTGTCTCAGAGATTTAACCTGTCAGTTTCCACTGTGAGGAACATAGTAAGGAAATGGAAGAACACAGGTACAGTTCTTGTTAAGCCCAGAAGTGGCAAGCCAAGAAAAATATCAGAAAGGCAGAGAAGAATGTTGAGAACAGTCAAGGACAATCCACAGACCACCTCCAAAGACCTGCAGCATCATCTTGCTGCAGATGGTGTCAATGTGCATCGGTCAACAATACAGCGCACTTTGCACAAGGAGAAGCTGTATGGGAGAGTGATGCGAAAGAAGCCGTTTCTGCAAGCACGCCACAAACAGAGTCGCCTGAGGTATGCAAAAGCACATTTGGACAAGCCAGTTACATTTTGGAAGAAGGTCCTGTGGACTGAGGAAACAAAGATTGAGTTGTTTGGTCATACAAACAGGCGTTCTGCATGGAGGCAAAAAAACACGGCATCCCAAGAAAAGCACTTGCTACCTACAGTAAAATTTGGTGGAGGTTCCATCATGCTTTGGGGCTGTGTGGCCAATGCCGACATCGGGAATCTTGTTAAAGTTGAGGGTTGCATGGATTTACCTCAGTATCAGCAGATTCTTAACAATATTGTGCAAGAATCAGTGATGAAGTTGAAGTTACGCAGGGGATGGATATTTCAGCAAGACAATGATCCAAAACACCGCTCCAAATCTACTCAGGCATTTATGCAGAGGAACAATTACAATGTTCTGGAATGGCCATCCCAGTCCCCAGACCTGAATATCATTGAAAATCTGTGGGATGATGTGAAGCGGCTGTCCATGCTCAGCGACCATCTGACTTTACAAAACAATTCCAGTTCAGTTAACAGAAATGGTCAAATCTACCTTCATCCAGGAACTCATTAAAAGCTACAGGAATCGACTAGAGGCTGTTATTTTTGCAAAAGGAGGATCTACAAAATATTAATGTCACTTTTATGTTGAGGTGCCCATACTTTTGCACCGGTCAAATTTTGTTTAAATGCGGATTGCACATTTTCTGTTAGTACAATAAACCTCATTTCAATCCAGAAATATTACTCAGTCCATCAGTTATTAGATATATGACACTGAAATAGCTGTTGCAAAAACCCAAATTGTTATAAAGAAAAAAGGTTAACATTAATAGGGGTGCCCAAACTTTTTCATATGACTGTATAACACATAACGATTATTAAAAAGAGAAAAATTTGGCAAAAAAACATAGTTTCAAGGCACCTAAAATAATATTACACACATAATTATTCAGAATTAGATCCTGAAGTTTACCCAGAAAAACACATTTTGAGAGCAAAGAGCAAGAGCAACCTTATAAAGTGTTATGTGTTCGGGAACAATGAACCTGAGAAGCCAGCACAGGTATATCTGCCCTCCTGAAGCTCTGCAGACCAACTGTGGTATCAGGTTTCACACAGCAGCTAGAGCCAGGAGACTACCTGGAGAGAGGGGATTTCCTGAAATCTGGTGAGGAGGGAGAAATGAAAGTAAAAGAGAAGCGCCTGTCAGGCACATTAATCGCATCCGAGGGTTAATCACTTTCCTTTGTGCAGCTGTAGGACAGACCGGGCAGAGGGCGCTGCTCTTGGCTTTTCTGGTTACAGGCAGCAGTGCTCAGTGTCAGGCAGCAGCTGCAAAAGCAAATAAGAAATATCCATCTTGTCCATTCACTAGAGAAGGCACATTAGCGGTGTAATACATGTGTGGTCAACACAAAGGACGCGGTTACATTCATTACGTGTGGAGGAGACATGATTATTAGGAAAGGATTCTTCACAGGTTGAGTAATAAACTATGAGATAGTGGTGGTCGATGTAAAGCCCCTCTCACACAAGGCCCTGCTGGCCGACACCTACAGTCATGGCCGAACATTTTGGCGCTCTTGAAATTGTTCAAGAAAATAAAGTATTTATCCAAGAAAAATATTGCCATTCCATGTTTTGCTATACACGGGTTTATTTCCGTTGTCTGTATTGGAACAAGACAAAAAAAGCTGAAAACAAAAAGGCAAATTGGACACAAAATTCCTAATATGGTCAAAGTAAAATAGTTGTCCCCCTCAGCTCAATATTTGGCTGTGCCCTTTACCCTCTGGAATATATTCCTTCCATCAGTCGCCTCCTGTCCCCGTCCACAGCTTCTTCCTCCTCTCACCTGGAATCTCGGATTCTTCTGTACAAACGTCTCCAGGGCTCTCATATCTGAAGGCGTCTTCTCTTCTCTCTTCTGTTCTCTTCTCCCAATTTTCAGACCTCTCCACAGGTGTCAATAGGGTTTAGGTCCAGACTCATTGCGGCCTCTTCTGGACTCTCCATCCATTTTTGGGGGCTTCTTGAAGTGTTTGGGGTCATTGTCCTGCTGGAAGACCCCTGACCTAGGACGCACCCCCAGCTTTCTGACACTGGCATTACATTGCCACCCAGAATTTTCCAATAATCTTCAGAGTTTATGATGCCTTCCACACAGTCAAGCAGGGCCACCATCAGGGCATTACTGCCGTACTGGTGTATGGGCCCCGGAGTAATTACTTAGCTTTACTAAGCCCCGGGCTGTATCATAGCCGCAGCCTGCAGAAAGTATGTCCACAGCACAGGGGGCCGGCTGTGTTGCTTCAGGCACTTTACGTTGTATGCGCACTACCACATGGCTAATTTGCATGCAAAGCGCTTCAGGTGTGTCACATGCAAATAAGTCACGTGGTGAAGCCAGGGGCAGTAGTACCGATCGGGTCCCTGCACTGCAGTACACGCTGTCGGTCAAACAGTTTTATTTTTTCAGCTTTTCTTTTTTATTAGTTTAGTGTGAACTTTCACAAAATTGTTGTAACACTGAGGTAAACAAAACCAGGCATAGGACCGGCATCAGCTATTCTGTCTCCACATACATGCATATACCAACGCAGCAGAGGGCCTTCTCCTGAAAGGACTGGAATTCATTGTAATACACAATATTTTTTTCTATTCAGCGGAGATTATTCCTCCAGAAAGTCATCATCGCGATGGGGACTCGAGTCACACCAAGTGTCCCAAATCTTTTCATGGGCCATTCAAGTCCCTATCATGTCTCCTGAATCTGTCACCACATCATTTTTTATCACCATTTTATCGACGACCTGTTTATCATTTGGGAAGTGACCGCACTCCATGCGATGGAACGCATAAAGGAATTGGACAACAATCAGCACCGTCTCAGAGCCACGGCCACTATAGATCCGGCCACTATAGATCCAGCCAAAGTCAGATCCATGGCCACTATAGATCCAGCCAAAATCAGATCCACGGCCACTATAGATGCAGGCAAAATCAGATTCACGGCCACTATAGATCCAACCAAAATCAGATCCACGGCCACTATAGATCTAGCCAAAATCAGATTCACGGCCACTATAGATCCAACCAAAATCAGATCCACGGCCACTATAGATCCAACCAAAATTAGATCCACGGCCACTATAGATCTAGCCAAAATCAGATTCACGGCCACTATAGATCCAACCAAAATCAGATCTACGGCCACTATAGATCCAACTAAAATCAGATCTACGGCCACTATAGATCCAACCAAAATCAGATCTACGGCCACTATAAATCCATCCAAAATCAGATTCATAGCCACTATAGATCCAACCAAAATCAGATCTATGGCCACTATAGATCCAACCAAAATCAGATCCACGGCCACTATACATCCAACCAAAATCAGATCCACAGCCACTATAGATCCAGCCAAAATCAGATTCATGGCCACTATAGATCTAGTCAAAATCAGATTCACGGCCATTATAGATCCAGTCAAATCAGATTCACGGCCACTATAGATCCAGCCAAAATCAGATCCATAGCCACTATAGATCCAGCCAAAATCAGATCCATAGCCACTATAGATCCAACCAAAATCAGATTCACTGCCACTATAGATCCAACCAAAATCAGATTCACAGCCACTATAGATCCAGCCAAAATCAGATTCACGGCCACTATAGATCCAACCAAAATCAGATCTACGGCCACTATAAATCCATCCAAAATCAGATCTACGGCCACTATAGATCCAACCAAAATCGGATCTACGGCCACTATAGATCCAACCAAAATCAGATCCACGGCCACTATAGATCCAACCAAAATCAGATTCACGGCCACTATAGATCCAGCCAAAATCAGATTTACGGCCACTATAGATCCAGCCAAAATCAGATTCATGGCCACTATAGATCCAGCCAAAATCAGATCCACGGCCACTATAGATCCAGCCAAAATCAGATCCACAGCCACTATAGATCCAGCCAAAATCAGATTCACGGCCACTATAGATCCAGCCAAAATCAGATTCACGGCCACTATAGATCCAGCCAAAATCAGATCCATAGCCACTATAGATCCAGACAAAATCAGATCCACGGCCACTATAGATCCAGCCAAAATCAGATTCACGGCCACTATAGATCCAGCCAAAATCAGATTCACGGCCACTATAGATCCAACCAAAATCAGATTCACGGCCACTATAGATCCAGCCAAAATCAGATTCACGGCCACTATAGATCCAGCCAAAATCAGATTCATGGCCACTATAGATCCAGCCAAAATCAGATTCATGGCCACTATAGATCCAGCCAAAATCAGATCCACGGCCACTATAGATCCAGCCAAAATCAGATCCACGGCCACTATAGATCCAGCCAAAATCAGATCCATAGCCATATAGATCCAGCTAAAATCAGATCCACAGCCACTATAGATCAAGCCAAAATCAGATCTACGGCCACTATAGATCCAACCAAAATCAGATCTACGGCCACTATAGATCCAACCAAAATCAGATCTACGGCCACTATAGATCCAACCAAAATCAGATCTACAGCCACTATAGATCCAACCAAAATCAGATCCACGGCCACTATAGATCCAACCAAAATCAGATCCACGGCCACTATAGATCCAGCCAAAATCAGATTCACGGCCACTATAGATCCAGCCAAAATCAGATCCACGGCCACTATAGATCCAACCAAAATCAGATCTATGGCCACTATAGATCCAACCAAAATCAGATCCACGGCTACTATAGATCCAACCAAAATCAGATCCACGGCCACTATAGATCCAGCCAAAATCAGATTCACGGCCACTATAGATCCAACCAAAATCAGACCTACGGCCACTATAGATCCAACCAAAATCAGATCTACGGCCACTATAGATCCAACCAAAATCAGATCCACGGCCACTATAGATCCAGCCAAAATCAATCAGATTCACGGCCACTATAGATCCAGCCAAAATCAGATCCACGGCCACTATAGATCCAACCAAAATCAGATCTACGGCCACTATAGATCCAACCAAAATTAGATTCACGGCCACTATAGATCTAGTCAAAATCAGATTCACGGCCATTATAGATCCAGTCAAATCAGATTCACGGCCACTATAGATCCAGCCAAAATCAGATCCATAGCCACTATAGATCCAGCCAAAATCAGATCCACGGCCACTATAGATCCAGCCAAAATCAGATTCACGGCCACTATAGATCCAGCCAAAATCAGATTCACGGCCACTATAGATCCAACCAAAATCAGATTCACGGCCACTATAGATCCAGCCAAAATCAGATTCACGGCCACTATAGATCCAGCCAAAATCAGATTCATGGCCACTATAGATCCAGCCAAAATCAGATCCACGGCCACTATAGATCCAGCCAAAATCAGATCCATAGCCATATAGATCCAGCTAAAATCAGATCCACAGCCACTATAGATCCAACCAAAATCAGATTCACGGCCACTATAGATCCAGCCAAAATCAGATTCACGGCCACTATAGATCCAACCAAAATCAGATTCACGGCCACTATAGATCCAACCAAAATCAGATTCACGGCCACTATAGATCCAGCCAAAATCAGATTCACGGCCACTATAGATCCAGCCAAAATCAGATTCATGGCCACTATAGATCCAGCCAAAATCAGATCCACGGCCACTATAGATCCAGCCAAAATCAGATCCACGGCCACTATAGATCCAGCCAAAATCAGATCCACGGCCACTATAGATCCAGCCAAAATCAGATCCATAGCCATATAGATCCAACCAAAATCAGATTCACAGCCACTATAGATCTAGCCAAAATCAGATTCACGGCCACTATAGATCCAACCAAAATCAGATCTACGGCCACTATAAATCCATCCAAAATCAGATCTACGGCCACTATAGATCCAACCAAAATCAGATCCACGGCCACTATAGATCCAACCAAAATCAGATTCACGGCCACTATAGATCCAGCCAAAATCAGATTCACGGCCACTATAGATCCAGCCAAAATCAGATTTACGGCCACTATAGATCCAGCCAAAATCAGATTCATGGCCACTATAGATTCAGCCAAAATCAGATCCACGGCCACTATAGATCCAGCCAAAATCAGATCCACAGCCACTATAGATCCAGCCAAAATCAGATTCACGGCCACTATAGATCCAGCCAAAATCAGATTCACGGCCACTATAGATCCAGCCAAAATCAGATTCATGGCCACTATAGATCCAGCCAAAATCAGATCCACGGCCACTATAGATCCAGCCAAAATCAGATCCACGGCCACTATAGATCCAGCCAAAATCAGATCCATAGCCATATAGATCCAGCTAAAATCAGATCCACAGCCACTATAGATCCAGCCAAAATCAGATCTACGGCCACTATAGATCCAACCAAAATCAGATCTACGGCCACTATAGATCCAACCAAAATCAGATCTACGGCCACTATAGATCCAACCAAAATCGGATCTACGGCCACTATAGATCCAACCAAAATCAGATCCACGGCCACTATAGATCCAACCAAAATCAGATCCACGGCCACTATAGATCCAGCCAAAATCAGATCCACGGCCACTATAGATCCAGCCAAAATCAGATCCACGGCCACTATAGATCCAACCAAAATCAGATCTACGGCCACTATAGATCCAACCAAAATCAGATCCACGGCTACTATAGATCCAACCAAAATCAGATCCACGGCCACTATAGATCCAGCCAAAATCAGATTCACGGCCACTATAGATCCAGCCAAAATCAGATCCACGGCCACTATAGATCCAACCAAAATCAGATATATGGCCACTATAGATCCAACCAAAATCAGATCCACGGCTACTATAGATCCAACCAAGATCAGATCCACGGCCACTATAGATCCAGCCAAAATCAGATCCACGGCCACTATAGATCCAACCAAAATCAGATCTACGGCCACTATAGATCCAACCAAAATCAGATCTACGGCCACTATAGATCCAACCAAAATCAGATCCACGGCCACTATAGATCCAGCCAAAATCAGATTCACGGCCACTATAGATCCAGCCAAAATCAGATCCACGGCCACTATAGATCCAACCAAAATCAGATCTACGGCCACTATAGATCCAACCAAAATTAGATTCACGGCCACTATAGATCTAGTCAAAATCAGATTCACGGCCATTATAGATCCAGTCAAATCAGATTCACGGCCACTATAGATCCAGCCAAAATCAGATCCATAGCCACTATAGATCCAGCCAAAATCAGATCCACGGCCACTATAGATCCAGCCAAAATCAGATTCACGGCCACTATAGATCCAGCCAAAATCAGATTCACGGCCACTATAGATCCAGCCAAAATCAGATTCACGGCCACTATAGATCCAGCCAAAATCAGATTCACGGCCACTATAGATCCAGCCAAAATCAGATTCATGGCCACTATAGATCCAGCCAAAATCAGATCCACGGCCACTATAGATCCAGCCAAAATCAGATCCACGGCCACTATAGATCCAGCCAAAATCAGATTCACGGCCACTATAGATCCAACCAAAATCAGATTCACGGCCACTATAGATCCAGCCAAAATCAGATTCACGGCCACTATAGATCCAGCCAAAATCAGATCCATAGCCATATAGATCCAGCTAAAATCAGATCCACAGCCACTATAGATCCAGCCAAAATCAGATCTACGGCCACTATAGATCCAACCAAAATCAGATCTACGGCCACTATAGATCCAACCAAAATCAGATCTACGGCCACTATAGATCCAACCAAAATCAGATCTACGGCCACTATAGATCCAACCAAAATCGGATCTACGGCCACTATAGATCCAACCAAAATCAGATCCACGGCCACTATAGATCCAACCAAAATCAGATCCACGGCCACTATAGATCCAGCCAAAATCAGATTCACGGCCACTATAGATCCAGCCAAAATCAGATCCACGGCCACTATAGATCCAGCCAAAATCAGATTCACGGCCACTATAGATCCAGCCAAAATCAGATCCACGGCCACTATAGATCCAACCAAAATCAGATCTACGGCCACTATAGATCCAACCAAAATCAGATCCACGGCTACTATAGATCCAACCAAAATCAGATCCACGGCCACTATAGATCCAGCCAAAATCAGATTCACGGCCACTATAGATCCAACCAAAATCAGATCTACGGCCACTATAGATCCAACCAAAATCAGATTCACGGCCACTATAGATCCAACCAAAATCGGATTCACGGCCACTATAGATCTAGCCAAAATCATATCCACGGCCACTATAGATCCAGCCAAAATCAGATTTCTCCATCTACAGTCATGGCCAAAAGTTTTGAGAATGACACCACAATGCTATTTTCCCATGATCTGTTCCCTCTGGTGTTTGTGTTTGTCTGATGTTTACATCACATACAGAAATATAATTGCAATCATATTATGAGACCAGAAGGTTCTATTGACAGTTAGAATGAGTTAATGCAGCAAGTGAATATTTGCAGTGTTGCCCCTTCTTCTTCAGGACCTCTGCAATTCTCCCTGGCAGCTCTCAATCATCTTCTGGAGCAAATCCTGACTGATCGCTGTCCATTCTTGCATAAGCAATGCTTGCATTTTTCCAGAATTTGTTGGTTTTTGTTTGTCCACCCGTCTCTTGATGATTGCCCACAAGTTCTCAATGGGATTAAGATCTGGGGAGTTTCCAGGCCATGGTCCCAAAATCTGTATGTTTTGTTCCATGAGCCATTTAGTGATCCCCTTTGCTTTATGGCAAGGTGCTCCATCATGCTGGAAAAGGCATTGTTGGGCGCCAAACTGCTCTTGGACAGTTGGGAGAAGCTGCTCTTGGAGGACATTCTGGTGCCATTCTTTATTCATGGCTGTGTTTTTAGGCAAGACTGTGAGTGGTGCGATTCCCTGGGCTGAGAAGCAACCCCACACATGAATGGTTTCCGGATGCTTAACAGTTGGCATGAGACAAGACTGGTGGTAGCGCTCACCTCTTCTTCTCCTAATAAGCTGTTTTCCAGCTGTCCCAAACAATCCAAAAGGGGATTCATCTGAGAAAATGACTTTCCCCCAGTCCTCAGCAGTCCACTCCCTCTGTACCTTTTGCAAAATATCAGTCGGTCCCTGATGTTTTTTCTGGAGAGAAGTGGCTTCTTTGCTGCCCTCCTTGAAACCAGGCCTTGCTCAAGCAGTCTCCGCCTCACAGTGCGTGCAGAAGCCCTCACACCAGCCTGCTGCCATTGCTGCGCTAGCCCGGCACTGCTGGTAGCCCCATCCCGCAGCTGAAACAGTTTTCAGATACGGTCCTGGCGTTTGCTGGTCCTTCTTGGGCGTCCTGGAGCCTTTTTGGCAACAATGGAAGCTCTCTTCTTGAAGTTCTTGATGATGCGATAGATTGTTGACTGAGGTGCAATCTTTGTAGCTGCGATACTCTTCCCTGTTAGGCCATTTTTGTGCAGAGCAATGATGGCTGCACGTGTTTCTTTAGAGATAACCATGGTTAACTGAAGAGAAACAATGATACCAAGCACCAGCCTCCTTTTAAAGTGTCCAGTGGTGTCATTCTTACTTAATCATGACTGATTGATCGCCAGCCCTGTCCTCATCAACACCCACACCTGTGTTAATGGAATAATCACTAATACAATGTAAGCTGCTCCTTTTAAGGCAGGAATGCAATGATGTTGAAATGTGTTTTGGGGGTTAAAGTTAATTTTCTTACCAATATTGACTTTGCAGGTAATTGCTGTTAAGCTGATCACTCTTTATGACATTCTGGAGTATATGCAAATTGCCATTAGAAACACTGAAGCAGAAGACTTTGTAAAAATTAATATTTGTAGCATTCTCAAAACGTTTGGCCATGACTGTAGAATTGTATCTTGTTAATGAACAAATGCACAAAAAAAGGAGACAGAAAACGCTACTTGGATTTCAGAAGTGCACATTATCCCAAGTGGATCAGAAAAGGTCCAATGATTGGGTTCTGTGGCATCAGGAGGATCTGCAGGCCACTCAGGATTATATCAGCAGTCCTTAAAAAAGATTTCAGGAGAAACGGCATCAAAAACCCGTGATTAAATCTGCTTTAACAAAAAATATCAACTTAACACAGGAGAAGTGTCTGCATTCAGGGAAGACGCTAGAGGAGGAGAATACGTGGAGATCTAGTGTCATCACCGCAATTTACAGGGGAAACGTCACCATATGGCATGTCCTCAATAAATATGGATATTTACTCAAAAGGAGGTCTACCACAGAAACCCAATATCATCTCTCATAGGGGGATGACGGTACCGAATAGGTAAAACAAAACCAGTAATAAGGAGAAATCAAAGCCAATAAAATAACTAAAGGATCTGGTGCTATGGGATCCACTGGAGGGGACGTCACATGTGAAAAATGAAAGCACACAGAACAAAGTAAACAAAAAATAGACGACAATCAATGTAACAGGTGCGTGACCACAAAAATATAAATATAACTTTCATGTAACATTTCGATTCCTTCAGACACATCATCTCTCATCTCTCTGATCTGAGGACCATAAATCCCCCGTCCTTCAGTTTTGCTGGTGAAATGCTGGAGAATTTCGGTGACATGTACTGGACCCTTGTGACTTTGTCTTTGGCTTTTACAAAGTTTTTAATCAATCCCAACTTTCTATGTAGTGGAGGAAAAAACTAAAGGATTGTGCTGAACATCGTCTGTACCTGGAGCCTAGATGTGTCTCTGTCCCCGATCGCGAGGGACACAATGCTCTACTGGATTCCTACTGTCCCATAAACACAAGAAGCAGCAATATATGTGAAACCTCCTTGCATTCCATTAGCAGACCAATCACTGTCACATCTCCACAGATATTCCATTGATGATGCTTATATTGTAGATTTCTATCACTTTCCTTTAGATGACATGAGTGAGCAATAGGGATTGATGGCTTCATATTTCCATTGTGAAGTAACACGGCTTTCACACTTCTCTGGGATGAGTCAATAAACAATTTCCAATCAGCAACAAAATACTCAGGTTTCAGTTCTTCAAAGAGGCCATTCACAGTGTTACAGTGCACCATTGCTCCATCAACTGTGAACAATTGTATTAATGTGTTACTTCTGTTTCGGTAATAACACACTTTGACATCATCATGAAGAAGATTCCTCTGTTTCAGCCTAGATGCAAGAAGTTCCGCTTTATCTTCTGACAATGAAAGGTCTCTGATGAGATCATGTAATTCATGTTGAGTAAAGCGTTCTGGCTGCTCCATCAGGTACAGACTCATCGTGACTTGAGGTCTCCATGTCTTCACCAGCAGCTTCAGCTCCATAGTCTTCATATTCTACTTCATTTTCATCCAATCCAGACAATGGTGGTACAGGAACTGGCGAGGTCCCATCATGTGGAACCGGCCTAATCCCAGAGTCAAGTTCAGGGTAATTAATCTTATGTTTGTTCTTTGTAGAAAAGCCCTTCAGTTTCACAAAACAAAAGTAGCCGTCATCACTATGATTTCTGGGTTCTCTCCAAATAATGGGAACAGCAAATGCCATAGCCACTTTCCTCATATTCAGCCAGTCACCAAGACCATCGGAACTGGAGCATATCACACGAGGGGCCCGGCATATCGCACGAGGGGCCTGGCATATCGCACGAGGGGACCGGCATATCGCACGAGGGTCCCGACCTATCGCACGAGGGGACCGGCATATCGCACGAGGGGACCGGCATATCGCACGAGGGGACCGGCATATCGCACGAGGGGACCGGCATATCGCACGAGGGGCCCGGCATATCGCACGAGGGGACCGGCATATCGCACGAGGGGCCCGGCATATCGCACGAGGGGCCCGGCATATCGCACGAGGGGCCCGGCATATCGCACGAGGGGCCCGGCCTATCGCACGAGGGGCCCGGCATACACTGAATATGCAGATATAACGTAATAACAAAAACACTTCTATCTCAGATACTTTATGTGATAGAGCAAAACTAAGCAGATTTTTGGAATCAGCACACCAACTCCATACAACGGACATATTACCTTTGCTGATGATTTTTTTTGTGCTGACCAGTGAAATGCTTGGGGCCCCTCAGGTGGGGGCCCTGGGCAGCTGTCAAGTTTTCTGGTCCCTAATGCCGGCCATGCACATTAGACTGTCAGATGAACCCGCCATTATCTAATATTTATGGGGGAGTTAATCACCATTTCTTACAAGGAGCCAGATGCAGCGGGATGTCCCCAAAATCTGCCAGGGCTTTACTCCAATGTTGGTGGAGCTCGTAGTGAAGGTGGCACTTTCCTTTTCCCAACATATTTGTGGTGTGGTTACACGGTGACTGTGGGAAGGTACCTGTAGTGCATCTGTGTGGACTCCAGGCTCCGCTGCCTTCCTCTATGCCCGCCGCCCCAGGCTCCGCTGCCTTCCTCTATGCCCGCCGCCCCAGGCTCCGCTGCCTTACTCTATGCCCGCCGCCCCAGGCTCCGCTGCCTTCCTCTGTGTCCGCCACCCCAGGCTCCGCTGTCTTCCTCTATGCCCGCCGCCCCAGGCTCCGCTGCCTTCCTCTGTGTCCGCCACCCCAGGCTCCGCTGTCTTCCTCTATGCCCGCCGCCCCAGGCTCCGCTGCCTTCCTCTGTGTCCGCCACCCCAGGCTCCGCTGTCTTCCTCTATGCCCGCCGCCCCAGGCTCCGCTGCCTTCCTCTATGCCCGCCGCCCCAGGCTCCGCTGCCTTCCTTTATGCCCGCCGCCCCAGGCTCCGCTGCCTTTCTCTATGCCCGCCGCCCCAGGCTCCGCTGCCTTCCTCTATGCCCGCTGCCCCAGGCTCCGCTGCCTTCCTCTATGCCCGCCGCCCCAGGCTCCGCTGCCTTCCTCTATGCCCGCCGCCCCAGGCTCCGCTGCCTTTCTCTATGCCCGCCGCCCCAGGCTCCGCTGCCTTCCTCTATGCCCGCCGCCCCAGGCTCCGCTGCCTTCCTCTATGCCCGCCGCCCCAGGCTCCGCTGCCTTCCTCTATGCCCGCCGCCCCAGGCTCCGCTGCCTTCCTCTATGCCCGCTGCCCCAGGCTCCGCTGCCTTCCTCTATGCCCGCCGCCCCAGGCTCTGCTGCCTTCCTCTATGCCCGCCGCCCCAGGCTCCGCTGCCTTCCTCTATGCCCGCCGCCCCAGGCTCTGCTGCCTTCCTCTGTGTCCGCCACCCCAGGCTCCGCTGTCTTCCTCTATGCCCGCCGCCCCAGGCTCCGCTGCCTTCCTCTATGCACGCCGCCCCAGGCTCTGCTGCCTTCCTCTGTGTCCGCCACCCCAGGCTCCGCTGCCTTCCTCTATGCCCGCTGCCCCAGGCTCCGCTGCCTTCCTCTATGCCCGCTGCCCCAGGCTCCGCTGCCTTCCTCTATGCCCGCTGCCCTTCGCTCTGCGTTTCTCACTGACGTCATCATCAGACGTGTTTTGCGTTTGACTCTCCTGCTCGTCTGAGTGTTCAGAGTGGAGTCTAGTTGATGTCTGTTTGGAGTTTGTCACTATCACATTTCTTCAGCCGTAATCATCTCTGCAAATTCCTGTAATTTCTACAATTTCCATCTACTGCAGCTCAGACCTGCTGGTTGACCCATTGACTGTTGGAAGCATTACGAACTGTTTTTTAGAGACAGTTCACATTACGCTGCATCTATCTTTGCAATCTCGCAGTTTCTGCCACCTGCAGTCACATTCTGGATTAGAGATGCGGTGTCGCCCTTCACCTGCGCTCCAGTGTTTGTCTACACTGCCAGCTGTATGGATTTCCGTGTGTCCTGCTTGCTTGCTGTCCAGTATGGCCTCCGTCCGTGTGCACACTCCACCTGCAGCTCGGTGGATCCACCTCACCAGGTTAGCCCTAACAGTGCTGTATAATGCCGCCATACAGTGAGCACACAGCTCTGCAGGTCACTATTGTAGAGGTGGGATATCGTGCAGTCAGTAGCTATATTTTGCAGAAAGTAATCCTGCGTGGGCGGATGGCTGTGGTGGGCATCTTCTGCTGCCCTGCCCGCCCTCTGTATTTAGTATTGGTCATTCATTGGCTGTGCCCACCCATTTCCAGCTCCGCCCCTCCATATTTGGTGCAGCTGGTTATATACAGAGAGCCCCTCCCCCACCCTGTCAGCTATGGCCACGCCCTCAGCATTGAGCTGCTGGTGATGTCATCGGGAGGAAGGTCCAGGCAGGGCACTGCAGCTCTATAACTTCTGTTAGGTGGATGCAGGACCCCGGCACTTATAATATACATCCTACAGAGCCGCTGCAGTAAACCGTCCAGCCGTCTGCAACAAAAACTGACAACGTTTGCATTTTGTGGCGACTTCAGTGATTTTTTTTTTTCCCATTGATTGTAAATTTGGGACATTAACGAGTCCAAACCCAGAAGAGTTGGTGAAGAATTATCGGGCACTAATGACGCAAATTGGAGCAGATTTAATTGGCGTAGACATCGTAGGCTCTGTCGTGGAGGGGCCGCGCCTCCTGCGCTCATCCGCCGCTCCCGCCGTAATCAGCGGCGCTGCGTGCCTTCCATCTTCAGCTGCTAATTCTTCTGTAGAAACATTTTGCACATTCATCACCTGACGCTTTGTCATTGTCTAAATATTGACGTCGGGGAAGGAGACGCCTCAATCATTTTATTAACCGCTCTTATTATAGCAGCCATTAATTCCTTCTCATCAGCACAAGTTCTCCAGCCCTGGAGCAGCAGAATCGCAGCCATTGCTCCTCGCCGCCCGCAGTCCACGCACTTACAGGACCAGCGCCAGTGGGAAAAACGCCATCACCGCAGACTGAAAAGAACTGCAGTTTTCTGATAGATATCCTGCTTGTCTTCATCACCATTATCTCTGCTTGCTGTCAGTGGAAAGAAACATTCTTATTGAAATTCCAAACCTGGAAATCTGTCCTGATACACGACTTCTCCCAGCAGTGTGCATGGTCTGGACAATCCTCTGTGAGCTCTAATCTCTCCTGTCCTGATACACGACTTCTCCCAGCAGTGTGCATGGTCTGGACAATCCTCTGTGAGCTCTAATCTGTCCTGTCCTGATACACGACTTCTCCCAGCAGTGTGCATGGTCTCGACAATCCTCTGTGAGCTCTAACCTCTCCTGTCCTGATACACGACGTCTCCCAGCAGTGTGCATGGTCTGGACAATCCTCTGTGAGCTCTAATCTGTCCTGTCCTGATACACGACTTCTCCCAGCGGAGAGCATGGTCTGGACAATCCTCTGTGAGCTCTAATCTGTCCTGTCCTGATACACGACTTCTCCCAGCGGTGTGCATGGTCTAGACAATCCTCTATGAGCTCTAATCTGTCCTGTCCTGATACATGACTTCTCCCAGCGGCGTGCATGGTCTAGACAATCCTCTATTAGCTCTAATCTGTCCTGTCCTGATACACGACTTCTCCCAGCGGTGTGCATGATCTGGACAATCCTCTGTGAGCTCTAATCTGTCCTGTCCTGATACATGACTTCTCCCAGCGGTGTGCATGGTCTGGACAATCCTCTGTGAGCTCTAATCTCTCCTGTCCTGATACACGACTTCTCCCAGCGGTGTGCATGGTCTGGACAATCCTCTGTGAGCTCTAATCTGTCCTGATACACGACTTCTCCCAGCAGTGTGCATGGTCTGGACAATCCTCTATTAGCTCTAATCTGTCCTGTCCTGATACACGACTTCTCCCAGCGGAGAGCATGGTCTGGACAATCCTCTGTGAGCTCTAATCTGTCCTGTCCTGATACACGACTTCTCCCAGCGGTGTGCATGGGCTGGACAATCCTCTGTGAGCTCTAACCTCTCCTGTCCTGATACACGACGTCTCCCAGCAGTCTGCATGGTGTGGACAATCCTCTGTGAGCTCTAATCTGTCCTGTCCTGATACACGACTTCTCCCAGCAGTGTGTATGGTCTGGACAATCCTCTATTAGCTCTAATCTGTCCTGTCCTGATACACGACTTCTCCCAGCGGTGTGCATGGTCTGGACAATCCTCTGTGAGCTCTAATCTGTCCTGATACACGACTTCTCCCAGCGGTGTGCATGGTCTGGACAATCCTCTGTGAGCTCTAATCTGTCCTTTCCTGATACACGACTCCTCCCAGCGGTGTGCATGGTCTGGACAATCCTCTGTGAGCTCTAATCTGTCCTGATACATGACTTCTCCCAGCGGTGTGCATGGTCTGGACAATCCTCTGTGAGCTCTAATCTGTCCTGATACATGACTTCTCCCAGCGGTGTGCATGGTCTGGACAATCCTCTGTGAGCTCTAATCTGTCCTGATACATGACTTCTCCCAGCAGTGTGCATGGCCTGGACAATCCTCTGTGAGCTCTAATCTGTCCTGATACATGACTTCTCCCAGCAGTGTGCATGGTCTGGACAATCCTCTGTGAGCTCTAATCTGTCCTGATACATGACTTCTCCCAGCGGTGTGCATGGTCTGGACAATCCTCTGTGAGCTCTAATCTGTCCTGATACATGACTTCTCCCAGCAGTGTGCATGGTCTGCAGCCGGCACCTTCATAATGATATTACCCTGCAGATTAACCCCGTGTCTGCAGGTTCATAGCATTATCAGATGTAACAGGTTCCGTTTAAAGTCTTGAAGTTTATACAGAGAAGTTTTATTTCCCCTCCACATTGTGGCTATAAATACAACTGTGTAATTGTTTCCTCTTGGTGCTGGTGGCGTCGGCCCGGGCGCAGTTTTGTGCTGCTCTTTACGTATTGAGCGCAGCGCGTTGTATTCATTTCTGTTCCCTTCAGTGAAATGTTCCCTGCTCGCCGGTTCACGGCTCTGGGCTGGTAATTCTTCATTAATGTTAATATAATCCACTAACGCTGCAGGTCACCCTCCCACTAACGAGCCGACAATATTACACTGATTATAGAGGGATAGTTAATAAAGGGTGTCCGCTAATCTGGGGAGCACTGCAAGCGATCATCTGCCCTATATACAAACAACCTTCACTTTTACTTCAGTCTTTTCTATAAATTTCCAGGATTCGGCATTTATTTCACATGTAGCTATTGTATTGTTCTGGGGGAATGTGAGAAATAGAACAGCGCCACCAACTGGCCGAGGAGAAAATCCCGATAATGGAATAAAGGGGCTTACATTTGTACTAAAATACTATTTCCAAAAAGAAAAGCTGAGATCAGACCGAGCCATCAGGATTTTATAACATCATTACTTGGATTCTTCACCTTCTAAGCAGGAGGTGCCGAGGCAGCTGTGGCACATGGACCCCGGGGCCTGACTGGGCCCAAAGAAAAGCACCAATCATATACGTAGACTCGGAAACGTGTCGTGTCAGGTGTTCAGACAAACAAATATTCCAGCATCTGAAACACAATGTCACAAATTGTTTCCCCTCACGCCCCCCTCCATTCGTTACATGCCCGCTCCCTGCCCCTCTTCCCGGACAGATTGTGACCAGAAGCCCAAAAGCTTCACCTTATAAATCTGATTGGAGAAATTATGGCTCTTTGATTTGGAGCTGAACAAGCAAAGAGGAAAAAGTACACATAGTATCTGAAAAGAAGTCATCAGTGAACGAACTGATCCACTGACAAACCAACCAACCATGATCAACAAAAAAACACGCAACCAATATATAATAAACAAAGAAAAACAACCACCAAAACAACAACCAACCGTGATCAACAAAAAAACACCCAACCAATATATAATAAACAAAGAAAAAGAACCACCAAAAAACCAACCAACCATGATCAACAAAAAAACACCCAACCAATATATAATAAACAAAGAAAAAGAACCACCAAAACAACAACCAACCGTGATCAACAAAAAAACACCCAACCAATATACAGTATAATAAACAAAGAAAAACAACCACAAAAAAACAACCAACCATGATCAACAAAAAAACACACAACCAATATATAATAAACAAAGAAAAAGAACAACCAAAAAAACAACCAACCGTGATCAACAAAAAAAAACCCAACCAATATACAGTATAATAAACAAAGAAAAACAACCACAAAAAAACAACCAACCATGATCAACAAAAAAAACACCCAACCAATATATAATAAACAAAGAAAAAGAACCACCAAAAAACCAACCAACCATGATAAACAAAAAAAACACACAACCAATATATAATAAACAAAGAAAAAGAACCACCAAAAAACCAACCAACCATGATAAA
>NW_027444344.1:0-24497 GCF_048569485.1 Anomaloglossus baeobatrachus | reverse complement strand
GCAAGATAACCAAACAAAACTTTTAGTGGATTTCTACTTATTTTATTAAATATCATCTCCACCAAACAGGACAAGCTTGCATCTGTTATAGTTTTGGAGAAAAATGTGTTCATTTCATGTATGCGCGAAATGCCTTAAAAATGGCTTTAAAATGGATTTGGAGCATGGAGACGATTATCTCGGGATTGCAAGATAACCAAACAAAACTTTTAGTGGATTTCTACTTATTTTATTAAATATCATCTCCACCAAACAGGACAAGCTTGCATCTGTTATAGTTTTGGAGAAAAATGTGTTCATTTCATGTATGCGCGAAATGCCTTAAAAATGGCTTTAAAATGGATTTGGAGCATGGAGACGATTATCTCGGGATTGCAAGATAACCAAACAAAACTTTTAGTGGATTTCTACTTATTTTATTAAATATCATCTCCACCAAACAGGACAAGCTTGCATCTGTTATAGTTTTGGAGAAAAATGTGTTCATTTCATGTATGCGCGAAATGCCTTAAAAATGGCTTTAAAATGGATTTGGAGCATGGAGACGATTATCTCGGGATTGCAAGATAACCAAACAAAACTTTTAGTGGATTTCTACTTATTTTATTAAATATCATCTCCACCAAACAGGACAAGCTTGCATCTGTTATAGTTTTGGAGAAAAATGTGTTCATTTCATGTATGCGCGAAATGCCTTAAAAATGGCTTTAAAATGGATTTGGAGCATGGAGACGATTATCTCGGGATTGCAAGATAACCAAACAAAACTTTTAGTGGATTTCTACTTATTTTATTAAATATCATCTCCACCAAACAGGACAAGCTTGCATCTGTTATAGTTTTGGAGAAAAATGTGTTCATTTCATGTATGCGCGAAATGCCTTAAAAATGGCTTTAAAATGGATTTGGAGCATGGAGACGATTATCTCGGGATTGCAAGATAACCAAACAAAACTTTTAGTGGATTTCTACTTATTTTATTAAATATCATCTCCACCAAACAGGACAAGCTTGCATCTGTTATAGTTTTGGAGAAAAATGTGTTCATTTCATGTATGCGCGAAATGCCTTAAAAATGACTTTAAAATGGATTTGGAGCATGGAGACGATTATCTCGGGATTGCAATATAACCAAACAAAACTTTTAGTGGATTTCTACTTATTTTATTAAATATCATCTCCACCAAACAGGACAAGCTTGCATCTGTTATAGTTTTGGAGAAAAATGTGTTCATTTCATGTATGCGCGAAATGCCTTAAAAATGGCTTTAAAATGGATTTGGAGCATGGAGACGATTATCTCGGTATTGCAAGATAACCAAACAAAACTTTTAGTGGATTTCTACTTATTTTATTAAATATCATCTCCACCAAACAGGACAAGCTTGCATCTGTTATAGTTTTGGAGAAAAATGTGTTCATTTCATGTATGCGCGAAATGCCTTAAAAATGGCTTTAAAATGGATTTGGAGCATGGAGACGATTATCTCGGGATTGCAAGATAACCAAACAAAACTTTTAGTGGATTTCTACTTATTTTATTAAATATCATCTCCACCAAACAGGACAAGCTTGCATCTGTTATAGTTTTGGAGAAAAATGTGTTCATTTCATGTATGCGCGAAATGCCTTAAAAATGGCTTTAAAATGGATTTGGAGCATGGAGACGATTATCTCGGGATTGCAATATAACCAAACAAACTTTAGTGGATTTCTACTTATTTTATTAAATATCATCTCCACCAAACAGGACAAGCTTGCATCTGTTATAGTTTTGGAGAAAAATGTGTTCATTTCATGTATGCGCGAAATGCCTTAAAAATGGCTTTAAAATGGATTTGGAGCATGGAGACGATTATCTCGGGATTGCAATATAACCAAACAAAACGTTTAGTGGATTTCTACTTATTTTATTAAATATCATCTCCACCAAACAGGACAAGCTTGCATCTGTTATAGTTTTGGAGAAAAATGTGTTCATTTCATGTATGCGCGAAATGCCTTAAAAATGGCTTTAAAATGGATTTGGAGCATGGAGACGATTATCTCGGGATTGCAAGATAACCAAACAAAACTTTTAGTGGATTTCTACTTATTTTATTAAATATCATCTCCACCAAACAGGACAAGCTTGCATCTGTTATAGTTTTGGAGAAAAATGTGTTCATTTCATGTATGCGCGAAATGCCTTAAAAATGGCTTTAAAATGGATTTGGAGCATGGAGACGATTATCTCGGGATTGCAAGATAACCAAACAAAACTTTTAGTGGATTTCTACTTATTTTATTAAATATCATCTCCACCAAACAGGACAAGCTTGCATCTGTTATAGTTTTGGAGAAAAATGTGTTCATTTCATGTATGCGCGAAATGCCTTAAAAATGGCTTTAAAATGGATTTGGAGCATGGAGACGATTATCTCGGGATTGCAAGATAACCAAACAAAACTTTTAGTGGATTTCTACTTATTTTATTAAATATCATCTCCACCAAACAGGACAAGCTTGCATCTGTTATAGTTTTGGAGAAAAATGTGTTCATTTCATGTATGCGCGAAATGCCTTAAAAATGGCTTTAAAATGGATTTGGAGCATGGAGACGATTATCTCGGGATTGCAAGATAACCAAACAAAACTTTTAGTGGATTTCTACTTATTTTATTAAATATCATCTCCACCAAACAGGACAAGCTTGCATGTGTTATAGTTTTGGAGAAAAATGTGTTCATTTCATGTATGCGCAAAATGCCTTTGAAATGGCTTTAAAATGGATTTGGAGCATGGAGACGATTATCTCAGGATGGCAATATAAACAAACGAAACTTTTAGTAGATTTCTACTTATTTTATTAAATATTATCTCCACCAAACAGGACAAGCTTGCATCTGTTATAGTTTTGGAGAAAAATGTGTTCATTTCATGTATGCGCGAAATGCCTTAAAATGGCTTTAAAATGGATTTGGAGCATGGAGACGATTATCTCGGGATTGCAAGATAACCAAACAAAACTTTTAGTGGATTTCTACTAATTTTATTAAATATCATCTCCGCCAAACAGGACAAGCTTGCATCTGTTATAGTTTTGGAGAAAAATGTGTTCATTTCATGTATGCGCGAAATGCCTTAAAAATGGCTTTAAAATGGATTTGGAGCATGGAGACGATTATCTCGGGATTGCAAGATAACCAAACAAAACTTTTAGTGGATTTCTACTTATTTTATTAAATATCATCTCCACCAAACAGGACAAGCTTGCATCTGTTATAGTTTTGGAGAAAAATGTGTTCATTTCATGTATGCGCGAAATGCCTTAAAAATGGCTTTAAAATGGATTTGGAGCATGGAGACGATTATCTCGGGATTGCAAGATAACCAAACAAAACTTTTAGTGGATTTCTACTTATTTTATTAAATATCATCTCCACCAAACAGGACAAGCTTGCATCTGTTATAGTTTTGGAGAAAAATGTGTTCATTTCATGTATGCGCGAAATGCCTTAAAAATGGCTTTAAAATGGATTTGGAGCATGGAGACGATTATCTCGGGATTGCAAGATAACCAAACAAAACTTTTAGTGGATTTCTACTTATTTTATTAAATATCATCTCCACCAAACAGGACAAGCTTGCATGTGTTATAGTTTTGGAGAAAAATGTGTTCATTTCATGTATGCGCAAAATGCCTTTGAAATGGCTTTAAAATGGATTTGGAGCATGGAGACGATTATCTCGGGATTGCAAGATAACCAAACAAAACTTTTAGTGGATTTCTACTTATTTTATTAAATATCATCTCCACCAAACAGGACAAGCTTGCATGTGTTATAGTTTTGGAGAAAAATGTGTTCATTTCATGTATGCGCAAAATGCCTTTGAAATGGCTTTAAAATGGATTTGGAGCATGGAGACGATTATCTCAGGATGGCAATATAAACAAACGAAACTTTTAGTAGATTTCTACTTATTTTATTAAATATTATCTCCACCAAACAGGACAAGCTTGCATCTGTTATAGTTTTGGAGAAAAATGTGTTCATTTCATGTATGCGCGAAATGCCTTAAAAATGGCTTTAAAATGGATTTGGAGCATGGAGACGATTATCTCGGGATTGCAAGATAACCAAACAAAACTTTTAGTGGATTTCTACTTATTTTATTAAATATCATCTCCACCAAACAGGACAAGCTTGCATCTGTTATAGTTTTGGAGAAAAATGTGTTCATGTATGCGCGAAATGCCTTAAAAATGGCTTTAAAATGGATTTGGAGCATGGAGACGATTATCTCGGGATTGCAAGATAACCAAACAAAACTTTTAGTGGATTTCTACTTATTTTATTAAATATCATCTCCACCAAACAGGACAAGCTTGCATCTGTTATAGTTTTGGAGAAAAATGTGTTCATTTCATGTATGCGCGAAATGCCTTAAAAATGGCTTTAAAATGGATTTGGAGCATGGAGACGATTATCTCGGGATTGCAAGATAACCAAACAAAACTTTTAGTGGATTTCTACTTATTTTATTAAATATCATCTCCACCAAACAGGACAAGCTTGCATGTGTTAAAGTTTTGGAGAAAAATGTGTTCATTTCATGTATGCGCAAAATGCCTTTGAAATGGCTTTAAAATGGATTTGGAGCATGGAGACGATTATCTCAGGATGGCAATATAAACAAACGAAACTTTTAGTAGATTTCTACTTATTTTATTAAATATTATCTCCACCAAACAGGACAAGCTTGCATCTGTTATAGTTTTGGAGAAAAATGTGTTCATTTCATGTATGCGCGAAATGCCTTAAAAATGGCTTTAAAATGGATTTGGAGCATGGAGACGATTATCTCGGGATTGCAAGATAACCAAACAAAACTTTTAGTGGATTTCTACTTATTTTATTAAATATCATCTCCGCCAAACAGGACAAGCTTGCATCTGTTATAGTTTTGGAGAAAAATGTGTTCATTTCATGTATGCGCGAAATGCCTTAAAAATGGCTTTAAAATGGATTTGGAGCATGGAGACGATTATCTCGGGATTGCAATATAACCAAACAAAACTTTTAGTGGATTTCTACTTATTTTATTAAATATCATCTCCACCAAACAGGACAAGCTTGCATCTGTTATAGTTTTGGAGAAAAATGTGTTCATTTCATGTATGCGCGAAATGCCTTAAAAATGGCTTTAAAATGGATTTGGAGCATGGAGACGATTATCTCGGGATTGCAAGATAACCAAACAAAACTTTTAGTGGATTTCTACTTATTTTATTAAATATCATCTCCACCAAATAGGACAAGCTTGCATCTGTTATAGTTTTGGAGAAAAATGTGTTCATTTCATGTATGCGCGAAATGCCTTAAAAATGGCTTTAAAATGGATTTGGAGCATGGAGACGATTATCTCGGGATTGCAAGATAACCAAACAAAACTTTTAGTGGATTTCTACTTATTTTATTAAATATCATCTCCACCAAACAGGACAAGCTTGCATGTGTTATAGTTTTGGAGAAAAATGTGTTCATTTCATGAATGCGCAAAATGCCTTTGAAATGGCTTTAAAATGGATTTGGAGCATGGAGACGATTATCTCAGGATGGCAATATAAACAAACGAAACTTTTAGTAGATTTCTACTTATTTTATTAAATATTATCTCCACCAAACAGGACAAGCTTGCATCTGTTATAGTTTTGGAGAAAAATGTGTTCATTTCATGTATGCGCGAAATGCCTTAAAAATGGCTTTAAAATGGATTTGGAGCATGGAGACGATTATCTCGGGATTGCAAGATAACCAAACAAAACTTTTAGTGGATTTCTACTTATTTTATTAAATATCATCTCCACCAAACAGGACAAGCTTGCATCTGTTATAGTTTTGGAGAAAAATGTGTTCATTTCATGTATGCGAGAAATGCCTTAAAAATGGCTTTAAAATGGATTTGGAGCATGGAGACGATTATCTCGGGATTGCAAGATAACCAAACAAAACTTTTAGTGGATTTCTACTTATTTTATTAAATATCATCTCCACCAAACAGGACAAGCTTGCATGTGTTATAGTTTTGGAGAAAAATGTGTTCATTTCATGTATGCGCAAAATGCCTTTGAAATGGCTTTAAAATGGATTTGGAGCATGGAGACGATTATCTCAGGATGGCAATATAAACAAACGAAACTTTTAGTAGATTTCTACTTATTTTATTAAATATTATCTCCACCAAACAGGACAAGCTTGCATCTGTTATAGTTTTGGAGAAAAATGTGTTCATTTCATGTATGCGCGAAATGCCTTAAAATGGCTTTAAAATGGATTTGGAGCATGGAGACGATTATCTCGGGATTGCAAGATAACCAAACAAAACTTTTAGTGGATTTCTACTTATTTTATTAAATATCATCTCCGCCAAACAGGACAAGCTTGCATCTGTTATAGTTTTGGAGAAAAATGTGTTCATTTCATGTATGCGCGAAATGCCTTAAAAATGGCTTTAAAATGGATTTGGAGCATGGAGACGATTATCTCGGGATTGCAAGATAACCAAACAAAACTTTTAGTGGATTTCTACTTATTTTATTAAATATCATCTCCACCAAACAGGACAAGCTTGCATCTGTTATAGTTTTGGAGAAAAATGTGTTCATTTCATGTATGCGCGAAATGCCTTAAAAATGGCTTTAAAATGGATTTGGAGCATGGAGACGATTATCTCGGGATTGCAAGATAACCAAACAAAACTTTTAGTGGATTTCTACTTATTTTATTAAATATCATCTCCACCAAACAGGACAAGCTTGCATGTGTTATAGTTTTGGAGAAAAATGTGTTCATTTCATGTATGCGCAAAATGCCTTTGAAATGGCTTTAAAATGGATTTGGAGCATGGAGACGATTATCTCGGGATTGCAAGATAACCAAACAAAACGTTTAGTGGATTTCTACTTATTTTATTAAATATCATCTCCACCAAACAGGACAAGCTTGCATGTGTTATAGTTTTGGAGAAAAATGTGTTCATTTCATGTATGCGCAAAATGCCTTTGAAATGGCTTTAAAATGGATTTGGAGCATGGAGACGATTATCTCAGGATGGCAATATAAACAAACGAAACTTTTAGTAGATTTCTACTTATTTTATTAAATATTATCTCCACCAAACAGGACAAGCTTGCATCTGTTATAGTTTTGGAGAAAAATGTGTTCATTTCATGTATGCGCGAAATGCCTTAAAAATGGCTTTAAAATGGATTTGGAGCATGGAGACGATTATCTCGGGATTGCAAGATAACCAAACAAAACTTTTAGTGGATTTCTACTTATTTTATTAAATATCATCTCCACCAAACAGGACAAGCTTGCATCTGTTATAGTTTTGGAGAAAAATGTGTTCATTTCATGTATGCGCGAAATGCCTTAAAAATGGCTTTAAAATGGATTTGGAGCATGGAGACGATTATCTCGGGATTGCAAGATAACCAAACAAAACTTTTAGTGGATTTCTACTTATTTTATTAAATATCATCTCCACCAAACAGGACAAGCTTGCATGTGTTATAGTTTTGGAGAAAAATGTGTTCATTTCATGTATGCGCAAAATGCCTTTGAAATGGCTTTAAAATGGATTTGGAGCATGGAGACGATTATCTCAGGATGGCAATATAAACAAACGAAACTTTTAGTAGATTTCTACTTATTTTATTAAATATTATCTCCACCAAACAGGACAAGCTTGCATCTGTTATAGTTTTGGAGAAAAATGTGTTCATTTCATGTATGCGCGAAATGCCTTAAAAATGGCTTTAAAATGGATTTGGAGCATGGAGACGATTATCTCAGGATTGCAAGATAACCAAACAAAACTTTTAGTGGATTTCTACTTATTTTATTAAATATCATCTCCACCAAACAGGACAAGCTTGCATCTGTTATAGTTTTGGAGAAAAATGTGTTCATTTCATGTATGCGCGAAATGCCTTAAAAATGGCTTTAAAATGGATTTGGAGCATGGAGACGATTATCTCGGGATTGCAAGATAACCAAACAAAACTTTTAGTGGATTTCTACTTATTTTATTAAATATCATCTCCACCAAACAGGACAAGCTTGCATCTGTTATAGTTTTGGAGAAAAATGTGTTCATTTCATGTATGCGCGAAATGCCTTAAAAATGGCTTTAAAATGGATTTGGAGCATGGAGACGATTATCTCGGGATTGCAAGATAACCAAACAAAACTTTTAGTGGATTTCTACTTATTTTATTAAATATCATCTCCACCAAACAGGACAAGCTTGCATCTGTTATAGTTTTGGAGAAAAATGTGTTCATTTCATGTATGCGCGAAATGCCTTAAAAATGGCTTTAAAATGGATTTGGAGCATGGAGACGATTATCTCGGGATTGCAAGATAACCAAACAAAACTTTTAGTGGATTTCTACTTATTTTATTAAATATCATCTCCACCAAACAGGACAAGCTTGCATGTGTTATAGTTTTGGAGAAAAATGTGTTCATTTCATGTATGCGCAAAATGCCTTTGAAATGGCTTTAAAATGGATTTGGAGCATGGAGACGATTATCTCAGGATGGCAATATAAACAAACGAAACTTTTAGTAGATTTCTACTTATTTTATTAAATATTATCTCCACCAAACAGGACAAGCTTGCATCTGTTATAGTTTTGGAGAAAAATGTGTTCATTTCATGTATGCGCGAAATGCCTTAAAAATGGCTTTAAAATGGATTTGGAGCATGGAGACGATTATCTCGGGATTGCAAGATAACCAAACAAAACTTTTAGTGGATTTCTACTTATTTTATTAAATATCATCTCCGCCAAACAGGACAAGCTTGCATCTGTTATAGTGTTGGAGAAAAATGTGTTCATTTCATGTATGCGCGAAATGCCTTAAAAATGGCTTTAAAATGGATTTGGAGCATGGAGACGATTATCTCGGGATTGCAATATAACCAAACAAAACTTTTAGTGGATTTCTACTTATTTTATTAAATATCATCTCCACCAAACAGGACAAGCTTGCATCTGTTATAGTTTTGGAGAAAAATGTGTTCATTTCATGTATGCGCGAAATGCCTTAAAAATGGCTTTAAAATGGATTTGGAGCATGGAGACGATTATCTCGGGATTGCAAGATAACCAAACAAAACTTTTAGTGGATTTCTACTTATTTTATTAAATATCATCTCCACCAAATAGGACAAGCTTGCATCTGTTATAGTTTTGGAGAAAAATGTGTTCATTTCATGTATGCGCGAAATGCCTTAAAAATGGCTTTAAAATGGATTTGGAGCATGGAGACGATTATCTCGGGATTGCAAGATAACCAAACAAAACTTTTAGTGGATTTCTACTTATTTTATTAAATATCATCTCCACCAAACAGGACAAGCTTGCATGTGTTATAGTTTTGGAGAAAAATGTGTTCATTTCATGTATGCGCAAAATGCCTTTGAAATGGCTTTAAAATGGATTTGGAGCATGGAGACGATTATCTCGGGATTGCAAGATAACCAAACAAAACTTTTAGTGGATTTCTACTTATTTTATTAAATATCATCTCCACCAAACAGGACAAGCTTGCATGTGTTATAGTTTTGGAGAAAAATGTGTTCATTTCATGTATGCGCAAAATGCCTTTGAAATGGCTTTAAAATGGATTTGGAGCATGGAGACGATTATCTCAGGATGGCAATATAAACAAACGAAACTTTTAGTAGATTTCTACTTATTTTATTAAATATTATCTCCACCAAACAGGACAAGCTTGCATCTGTTATAGTTTTGGAGAAAAATGTGTTCATTTCATGTATGCGCGAAATGCCTTAAAAATGGCTTTAAAATGGATTTGGAGCATGGAGACGATTATCTCGGGATTGCAAGATAACCAAACAAAACTTTTAGTGGATTTCTACTTATTTTATTAAATATCATCTCCACCAAACAGGACAAGCTTGCATCTGTTATAGTTTTGGAGAAAAATGTGTTCATTTCATGTATGCGCGAAATGCCTTAAAAATGACTTTAAAATGGATTTGGAGCATGGAGACGATTATCTCGGGATTGCAAGATAACCAAACAAAACTTTTAGTGGATTTCTACTTATTTTATTAAATATCATCTCCACCAAACAGGACAAGCTTGCATCTGTTATAGTTTTGGAGAAAAATGTGTTCATTTCATGTATGCGCGAAATGCCTTAAAAATGGCTTTAAAATGGATTTGGAGCATGGAGACGATTATCTCGGGATTGCAAGATAACCAAACAAAACTTTTAGTGGATTTCTACTTATTTTATTAAATATCATCTCCACCAAACAGGACAAGCTTGCATCTGTTATAGTTTTGGAGAAAAATGTGTTCATTTCATGTATGCGCGAAATGCCTTAAAAATGGCTTTAAAATGGATTTGGAGCATGGAGACGATTATCTCGGGATTGCAAGATAACCAAACAAAACTTTTAGTGGATTTCTACTTATTTTATTAAATATCATCTCCACCAAATAGGACAAGCTTGCATCTGTTATAGTTTTGGAGAAAAATGTGTTCATTTCATGTATGCGCGAAATGCCTTAAAAATGGCTTTAAAATGGATTTGGAGCATGGAGACGATTATCTCGGGATTGCAAGATAACCAAACAAAACTTTTAGTGGATTTCTACTTATTTTATTAAATATCATCTCCACCAAACAGGACAAGCTTGCATGTGTTATAGTTTTGGAGAAAAATGTGTTCATTTCATGTATGCGCAAAATGCCTTTGAAATGGCTTTAAAATGGATTTGGAGCATGGAGACGATTATCTTAGGATGGCAATATAAACAAACGAAACTTTTAGTAGATTTCTACTTATTTTATTAAATATTATCTCCACCAAACAGGACAAGCTTGCATCTGTTATAGTTTTGGAGAAAAATGTGTTCATTTCATGTATGCGCGAAATGCCTTAAAAATGGCTTTAAAATGGATTTGGAGCATGGAGACGATTATCTCGGGATTGCAAGATAACCAAACAAAACTTTTAGTGGATTTCTACTTATTTTATTAAATATCATCTCCGCCAAACAGGACAAGCTTGCATCTGTTATAGTTTTGGAGAAAAATGTGTTCATTTCATGTATGCGCGAAATGCCTTAAAAATGGCTTTAAAATGGATTTGGAGCATGGAGACGATTATCTCGGGATTGCAAGATAACCAAACAAAACTTTTAGTGGATTTCTACTTATTTTATTAAATATCATCTCCACCAAACAGGACAAGCTTGCATGTGTTATAGTTTTGGAGAAAAATGTGTTCATTTCATGTATGCGCAAAATGCCTTTGAAATGGCTTTAAAATGGATTTGGAGCATGGAGACGATTATCTCAGGATGGCAATATAAACAAACGAAACTTTTAGTAGATTTCTACTTATTTTATTAAATATTATCTCCACCAAACAGGACAAGCTTGCATCTGTTATAGTTTTGGAGAAAAATGTGTTCATTTCATGTATGCGCGAAATGCCTTAAAATGGCTTTAAAATGGATTTGGAGCATGGAGACGATTATCTCGGGATTGCAAGATAACCAAACAAAACTTTTAGTGGATTTCTACTTATTTTATTAAATATCATCTCCACCAAACAGGACAAGCTTGCATCTGTTATAGTTTTGGAGAAAAATGTGTTCATTTCATGTATGCGCGAAATGCCTTAAAAATGGCTTTAAAATGGATTTGGAGCATGGAGACGATTATCTCGGGATTGCAAGATAACCAAACAAAACTTTTAGTGGATTTGTACTTATTTTATTAAATATCATCTCCACCAAACAGGACAAGCTTGCATGTGTTATAGTTTTGGAGAAAAATGTGTTCATTTCATGTATGCGCAAAATGCCTTTGAAATGGCTTTAAAATGGATTTGGAGCATGGAGACGATTATCTCAGGATGGCAATATAAACAAACGAAACTTTTAGTAGATTTCTACTTATTTTATTAAATATTATCTCCACCAAACAGGACAAGCTTGCATCTGTTATAGTTTTGGAGAAAAATGTGTTCATTTCATGTATGCGCGAAATGCCTTAAAAATGGCTTTAAAATGGATTTGGAGCATGGAGACGATTATCTCGGGATTGCAAGATAACCAAACAAAACTTTTAGTCGATTTCTACTTATTTTATTAAATATCATCTCCGCCAAACAGGACAAGCTTGCATCTGTTATAGTTTTGGAGAAAAATGTGTTCATTTCATGTATGCGCGAAATGCCTTAAAAATGGCTTTAAAATGGATTTGGAGCATGGAGACGATTATCTCGGGATTGCAAGATAACCAAACAAAACTTTTAGTGGATTTCTACTTATTTTATTAAATATCATCTCCACCAAACAGGACAAGCTTGCATGTGTTATAGTTTTGGAGAAAAATGTGTTCATTTCATGTATGCGCAAAATGCCTTTGAAATGGCTTTAAAATGGATTTGGAGCATGGAGACGATTATCTCAGGATGGCAATATAAACAAACGAAACTTTTAGTAGATTTCTACTTATTTTATTAAACATTATCTCCACCAAACAGGACAAGCTTGCATCTGTTATAGTTTTGGAGAAAAATGTGTTCATTTCATGTATGCGCGAAATGCCTTAAAAATGGCTTTAAAATGGATTTGGAGCATGGAGACGATTATCTCAGGATTGCAAGATAACCAAACAAAACTTTTAGTGGATTTCTACTTATTTTATTAAATATCATCTCCACCAAACAGGACAAGCTTGCATCTGTTATAGTTTTGGAGAAAAATGTGTTCATTTCATGTATGCGCGAAATGCCTTAAAAATGGCTTTAAAATGGATTTGGAGCATGGAGACGATTATCTCGGGATTGCAAGATAACCAAACAAAACTTTTGGTGGATTTCTACTTATTTTATTAAATATCATCTCCACCAAACAGGACAAGCTTGCATCTGTTATAGTTTTGGAGAAAAATGTGTTCATTTCATGTATGCGCGAAATGCCTTAAAAATGGCTTTAAAATGGATTTGGAGCATGGAGACGATTATCTCGGGATTGCAAGATAACCAAACAAAACTTTTAGTGGATTTCTACTTATTTTATTAAATATCATCTCCACCAAACAGGACAAGCTTGCATCTGTTATAGTTTTGGAGAAAAATGTGTTCATTTCATGTATGCGCGAAATGCCTTAAAAATGGCTTTAAAATGGATTTGGAGCATGGAGACGATTATCTCGGGATTGCAAGATAACCAAACAAAACTTTTAGTGGATTTCTACTTATTTTATTAAATATCATCTCCACCAAACAGGACAAGCTTGCATGTGTTATAGTTTTGGAGAAAAATGTGTTCATTTCATGTATGCGCAAAATGCCTTTGAAATGGCTTTAAAATGGATTTGGAGCATGGAGACGATTATCTCAGGATGGCAATATAAACAAACGAAACTTTTAGTAGATTTCTACTTATTTTATTAAATATTATCTCCACCAAACAGGACAAGCTTGCATCTGTTATAGTTTTGGAGAAAAATGTGTTCATTTCATGTATGCGCGAAATGCCTTAAAAATGGCTTTAAAATGGATTTGGAGCATGGAGACGATTATCTCGGGATTGCAAGATAACCAAACAAAACTTTTAGTGGATTTCTACTTATTTTATTAAATATCATCTCCGCCAAACAGGACAAGCTTGCATCTGTTATAGTTTTGGAGAAAAATGTGTTCATTTCATGTATGCGCGAAATGCCTTAAAAATGGCTTTAAAATGGATTTGGAGCATGGAGACGATTATCTCGGGATTGCAATATAACCAAACAAAACTTTTAGTGGATTTCTACTTATTTTATTAAATATCATCTCCACCAAACAGGACAAGCTTGCATCTGTTATAGTTTTGGAGAAAAATGTGTTCATTTCATGTATGCGCGAAATGCCTCAAAAATGGCTTTAAAATGGATTTGGAGCATGGAGACGATTATCTCGGGATTGCAAGATAACCAAACAAAACTTTTAGTGGATTTCTACTTATTTTATTAAATATCATCTCCACCAAACAGGACAAGCTTGCATCTATTATAGTTTTGGAGAAAAATGTGTTCATTTCATGTATGCGCGAAATGCCTTAAAAA
Source organism: Anomaloglossus baeobatrachus (assembly GCF_048569485.1). NCBI lineage: Eukaryota > Metazoa > Chordata > Amphibia > Anura > Aromobatidae > Anomaloglossus > Anomaloglossus baeobatrachus. Next base: position 10,341 of record NW_027444344.1, on the reverse strand, counting down.
TGGCTTTAAAATGGATTTGGAGCATGGAGACGATTATCTCGGGATTGCAAGATAACCAAACAAAACTTTTAGTGGATTTCTACATATTTTATTAAATATCATCTCCACCAAACAGGACAAGCTTGCATCTGTTATAGTTTTGGAGAAAAATGTGTTCATTTCATGTATGCGCGAAATGCCTTAAAAATGGCTTTAAAATGGATTTGGAGCATGGAGACGATTATCTCGGGATTGCAAGATAACCAAACAAAACTTTTAGTGGATTTCTACTTATTTTATTAAATATCATCTCCACCAAACAGGACAAGCTTGCATCTGTTATAGTTTTGGAGAAAAATGTGTTCATTTCATGTATGCGCGAAATGCCTTAAAAATGGCTTTAAAATGGATTTGGAGCATGGAGACGATTATCTCGGGATTGCAAGATAACCAAACAAAACTTTTAGTGGATTTCTACTTATTTTATTAAATATCATCTCCACCAAACAGGACAAGCTTGCATCTGTTATAGTTTTGGAGAAAAATGTGTTCATTTCATGTATGCGCGAAATGCCTTAAAAATGGCTTTAAAATGGATTTGGAGCATGGAGACGATTATCTCGGGATTGCAAGATAACCAAACAAAACTTTTAGTGGATTTCTACTTATTTTATTAAATATCATCTCCACCAAACAGGACAAGCTTGCATGTGTTATAGTTTTGGAGAAAAATGTGTTCATTTCATGTATGCGCAAAATGCCTTTGAAATGGCTTTAAAATGGATTTGGAGCATGGAGACGATTATCTCAGGATGGCAATATAAACAAACGAAACTTTTAGTAGATTTCTACTTATTTTATTAAATATTATCTCCACCAAACAGGACAAGCTTGCATCTGTTATAGTTTTGGAGAAAAATGTGTTCATTTCATGTATGCGCGAAATGCCTTAAAAATGGCTTTAAAATGGATTTGGAGCATGGAGACGATTATCTCGGGATTGCAAGATAACCAAACAAAACTTTTAGTGGATTTCTACTTATTTTATTAAATATCATCTCCGCCAAACAGGACAAGCTTGCATCTGTTATAGTTTTGGAGAAAAATGTGTTCATTTCATGTATGCGCGAAATGCCTTAAAAATGGCTTTAAAATGGATTTGGAGCATGGAGACGATTATCTCGGGATTGCAATATAACCAAACAAAACTTTTAGTGGATTTCTACTTATTTTATTAAATATCATCTCCACCAAACAGGACAAGCTTGCATCTGTTATAGTTTTGGAGAAAAATGTGTTCATTTCATGTATGCGCGAAATGCCTTAAAAATGGCTTTAAAATGGATTTGAAGCATGGAGACGATTATCTCGGGATTGCAAGATAACCAAACAAAACTTTTAGTGGATTTCTACTTATTTTATTAAATATCATCTCCACCAAATAGGACAAGCTTGCATCTGTTATAGTTTTGGAGAAAAATGTGTTCATTTCATGTATGCGCGAAATGCCTTAAAAATGGCTTTAAAATGGATTTGGAGCATGGAGACGATTATCTCGGGATTGCAAGATAACCAAACAAAACTTTTAGTGGATTTCTACTTATTTTATTAAATATCATCTCCACCAAACAGGACAAGCTTGCATGTGTTATAGTTTTGGAGAAAAATGTGTTCATTTCATGTATGCGCAAAATGCCTTTGAAATGGCTTTAAAATGGATTTGGAGCATGGAGACGATTATCTCGGGATTGCAAGATAACCAAACAAAACTTTTAGTGGATTTCTACTTATTTTATTAAATATCATCTCCACCAAACAGGACAAGCTTGCATCTGTTATAGTTTTGGAGAAAAATGTGTTCATTTCATGTATGCGCGAAATGCCTTAAAAATGGCTTTAAAATGGATTTGGAGCATGGAGACGATTATCTCGGGATTGCAATATAACCAAACAAAACTTTTAGTGGATTTCTACTTATTTTATTAAATATCATCTCCACCAAACAGGACAAGCTTGCATCTGTTATAGTTTTGGAGAAAAATGTGTTCATTTCATGTATGCGCGAAATGCCTTAAAAATGGCTTTAAAATGGATTTGGAGCATGGAGACGATTATCTCGGGATTGCAAGATAACCAAACAAAACTTTTAGTGGATTTCTACTTATTTTATTAAATATCATCTCCACCAAACAGGACAAGCTTGCATCTGTTATAGTTTTGGAGAAAAATGTGTTCATTTCATGTATGCGCGAAATGCCTTAAAAATGGCTTTAAAATGGATTTGGAGCATGGAGACGATTATCTCGGGATTGCAAGATAACCAAACAAAACTTTTAGTGGATTTCTACTTATTTTATTAAATATCATCTCCACCAAACAGGACAAGCTTGCATCTGTTATAGTTTTGGAGAAAAATGTGTTAATTTCATGTATGCGCGAAATGCCTTAAAAATGGCTTTAAAATGGATTTGGAGCATGGAGACGATTATCTCGGGATTGCAAGATAACCAAACAAAACTTTTAGTGGATTTCTACTTATTTTATTAAATATCATTTCCACCAAACAGGACAAGCTTGCATCTGTTATAGTTTTGGAGAAAAATGTGTTCATTTCATGTATGCGCGAAATGCCTTAAAAATGGGTTTAAAATGGATTTGGAGCATGGAGACGATCATCTCGGGATTGCAAGATAACCAAACAAAACTTTTAGTGGATTTCTACTTATTTTATTAAATATCATCTCCACCAAACAGGACAAGCTTGCATCTGTTATAGTTTTGGAGAAAAATGTGTTCATTTCATGTATGCGCGAAATGCCTTAAAAATGGCTTTAAAATGGATTTGGAGCATGGAGACGATTATCTCGGGATTGCAAGATAACCAAACAAAACTTTTAGTGGATTTCTACTTATTTTATTAAATATCATCTCCACCAAACAGGACAAGCTTGCATCTGTTATAGTTTTGGAGAAAAATGTGTTCATTTTATGTATGCGCGAAATGCCTTAAAAATGGCTTTAAAATGGATTTGGAGCATGGAGACGATTATCTCGGGATTGCAAGATAACCAAACAAAACTTTTAGTGGATTTCTACTTATTTTATTAAATATCATCTCCACCAAACAGGACAAGCTTGCATCTGTTATAGTTTTGGAGAAAAATGTGTTCATTTCATGTATGCGCGAAATGCCTTAAAAATGGCTTTAAAATGGATTTGGAGCATGGAGACGATTATCTCGGGATTGCAAGATAACCAAACAAAACTTTTAGTGGATTTCTACTTATTTTATTAAATATCATCTCCACCAAACAGGACAAGCTTGCATCTGTTATAGTTTTGGAGAAAAATGTGTTCATTTCATGTATGCGCGAAATGCCTTAAAAATGGCTTTAAAATGGATTTGGAGCATGGAGACGATTATCTCGGGATTGCAATATAACCAAACAAAACGTTTAGTGGATTTCTACTTATTTTATTAAATATCATCTCCACCAAACAGGACAAGCTTGCATCTGTTATAGTTTTGGAGAAAAATGTGTTCATTTCATGTATGCGCGAAATGCCTTAAAAATGGCTTTAAAATGGATTTGGAGCATGGAGACGATTATCTCGGGATTGCAAGATAACCAAACAAAACTTTTAGTGGATTTCTACTTATTTTATTAAATATCATCTCCACCAAACAGGACAAGCTTGCATCTGTTATAGTTTTGGAGAAAAATGTGTTCATTTCATGTATGCGCGAAATGCCTTAAAAATCTCTTTAAAATGGATTTGGAGCATGGAGACGATTATCTCGGGATTGCAAGATAACCAAACAAAACTTTTAGTGGATTTCTACTTATTTTATTAAATATCATCTCCACCAAACAGGACAAGCTTGCATCTGTTATAGTTTTGGAGAAAAATGTGTTCATTTCATGTATGCGCGAAATGCCTTAAAAATGGCTTTAAAATGAATTTGGAGCATGGAGACGATTATCTCGGGATTGCAAGATAACCAAACAAAACTTTTAGTGGATTTCTACTTATTTTATTAAATATCATCTCCACCAAACAGGACAAGCTTGCATCTGTTATAGTTTTGGAGAAAAATGTGTTCATTTCATGTATGCGCGAAATGCCTTAAAAATGGCTTTAAAATGGATTTGGAGCATGGAGACGATTATCTCGGGATTGCAAGATAACCAAACAAAACTTTTAGTGGATTTCTACTTATTTTATTAAATATCATCTCCACCAAACAGGACAAGCTTGCATCTGTTATAGTTTTGGAGAAAAATGTGTTCATTTCATGTATGCGCGAAATGCCTTAAAAATGGCTTTAAAATGGATTTGGAGCATGGAGACGATTATCTCGGGATTGCAAGATAACCAAACAAAACTTTTAGTGGATTTCTACTTATTTTATTAAATATCATCTCCACCAAACAGGACAAGCTTGCATCTGTTATAGTTTTGGAGAAAAATGTGTTCATTTCATGTATGCGCGAAATGCCTTAAAAATGGCTTTAAAATGGATTTGGAGCATGGAGACGATTATCTCGGGATTGCAATATAACCAAACAAAACTTTTAGTGGATTTCTACTTATTTTATTAAATATCATCTCCACCAAACAGGACAAGCTTGCATCTGTTATAGTTTTGGAGAAAAATGTGTTCATTTCATGTATGCGCGAAATGCCTTAAAAATGGCTTTAAAATGGATTTGGAGCATGGAGACGATTATCTCGGGATTGCAAGATAACCAAACAAAACTTTTAGTGGATTTCTACTTATTTTATTAAATATCATCTCCACCAAACAGGACAAGCTTGCATCTGTTATAGTTTTGGAGAAAAATGTGTTCATTTCATGTATGCGCGAAATGCCTTAAAAATGGCTTTAAAATGGATTTGGAGCATGGAGACGATTATCTCGGGATTGCAAGATAACAAAACAAAACTTTTAGTGGATTTCTACTTATTTTATTAAATATCATCTCCACCAAACAGGACAAGCTTGCATCTGTTATAGTTTTGGAGAAAAATGTGTTCATTTCATGTATGCTCGAAATGCCTTAAAAATGGCTTTAAAATGGATTTGGAGCATGGAGACGATTATCTCGGGATTGCAAGATAACCAAACAAAACTTTTAGTGGATTTCTACTTATTTTATTAAATATCATCTCCACCAAACAGGACAAGCTTGCATCTGTTATAGTTTTGGAGAAAAATGTGTTCATTTCATGTATGCGCGAAATGCCTTAAAAATCGCTTTAAAATGGATTTGGAGCATGGAGACGATTATCTCGGGATTGCAAGATAACCAAACAAAACTTTTAGTGGATTTCTACTTATTTTATTAAATATCATCTCCACCAAACAGGACAAGCTTGCATCTGTTATAGTTTTGGAGAAAAATGTGTTCATTTCATGTATGCGCGAAATGCCTTAAAAATGGCTTTAAAATGGATTTGGAGCATGGAGACGATTATCTCGGGATTGCAAGATAACCAAACAAAACTTTTAGTGGATTTCTACTTATTTTATTAAATATCATCTCCACCAAACAGGACAAGCTTGCATCTGTTATAGTTTTGGAGAAAAATGTGTTCATTTCATGTATGCGCGAAATGCCTTAAAAATGGCTTTAAAATGGATTTGGAGCATGGAGACGATTATCTCGGGATTGCAAGATAACCAAACAAAACTTTTAGTGGATTTCTACTTATTTTATTAAATATCATCTCCACCAAACAGGACAAGCTTGCATCTGTTATAGTTTTGGAGAAAAATGTGTTCATTTCATGTATGCGCGAAATGCCTTAAAAATGGCTTTAAAATGGATTTGGAGCATGGAGACGATTATCTCGGGATTGCAAGATAACCAAACAAAACTTTTAGTGGATTTCTACTTATTTTATTAAATATCATCTCCACCAAACAGGACAAGCTTGCATCTGTTATAGTTTTGGAGAAAAATGTGTTCATTTCATGTATGCGCGAAATGCCTTAAAAATGGCTTTAAAATGGATTTGGAGCATGGAGACGATTATCTCGGGATTGCAAGATAACCAAACAAAACTTTTAGTGGATTTCTACTTATTTTATTAAATATCATCTCCACCAAACAGGACAAGCTTGCATCTGTTATAGTTTTGGAGAAAAATGTGTTCATTTCATGTATGCGCGAAATGCCTTAAAAATGGCTTTAAAATGGATTTGGAGCATGGAGACGATTATCTCGGGATTGCAAGATAACCAAACAAAACTTTTAGTGGATTTCTACTTATTTTATTAAATATCATCTCCACCAAACAGGACAAGCTTGCATCTGTTATAGTTTTGGAGAAAAATGTGTTCATTTCATGTATGCGCGAAATGCCTTAAAAATGGCTTTAAAATGGATTTGGAGCATGGAGACGATTATCTCGGGATTGCAAGATAACCAAACAAAACTTTTAGTGGATTTCTACTTATTTTATTAAATATCATCTCCACCAAACAGGACAAGCTTGCATCTGTTATAGTTTTGGAGAAAAATGTGTTCATTTCATGTATGCGCGAAATGCCTTAAAAATGGCTTTAAAATGGATTTGGAGCATGGAGACGATTATCTCGGGATTGCAAGATAACCAAACAAAACTTTTAGTGGATTTCTACTTATTTTATTAAATATCATCTCCACCAAACAGGACAAGCTTGCATCTGTTATAGTTTTGGAGAAAAATGTGTTCATTTCATGTATGCGCGAAATGCCTTAAAAATGGCTTTAAAATGGATTTGGAGCATGGAGACGATTATCTCGGGATTGCAAGATAACCAAACAAAACTTTTAGTGGATTTCTACTTATTTTATTAAATATCATCTCCACCAAACAGGACAAGCTTGCATCTGTTATAGTTTTGGAGAAAAATGTGTTCATTTCATGTATGCGCGAAATGCCTTAAAAATGGCTTTAAAATGGATTTGGAGCATGGAGACGATTATCTCGGGATTGCAAGATAACCAAACAAAACTTTTAGTGGATTTCTACTTATTTTATTAAATATCATCTCCACCAAACAGGACAAGCTTGCATCTGTTATAGTTTTGGAGAAAAATGTGTTCATTTCATGTATGCGCGAAATGCCTTAAAAATGGCTTTAAAATGGATTTGGAGCATGGAGACGATTATCTCGGGATTGCAAGATAACCAAACAAAACTTTTAGTGGATTTCTACTTATTTTATTAAATATCATCTCCACCAAACAGGACAAGCTTGCATCTGTTATAGTTTTGGAGAAAAATGTGTTCATTTCATGTATGCGCGAAATGCCTTAAAAATGGCTTTAAAATGGATTTGGAGCATGGAGACGATTATCTCGGGATTGCAAGATAACCAAACAAAACTTTTAGTGGATTTCTACTTATTTTATTAAATATCATCTCCACCAAACAGGACAAGCTTGCATCTGTTATAGTTTTGGAGAAAAATGTGTTCATTTCATGTATGCGCGAAATGCCTTAAAAATGGCTTTAAAATGGATTTGGAGCATGGAGACGATTATCTCGGGATTGCAAGATAACCAAACAAAACTTTTAGTGGATTTCTACTTATTTTATTAAATATCATCTCCACCAAACAGGACAAGCTTGCATCTGTTATAGTTTTGGAGAAAAATGTGTTCATTTCATGTATGCGCGAAATGCCTTAAAAATGGCTTTAAAATGGATTTGGAGCATGGAGACGATTATCTCGGGATTGCAAGATAACCAAACAAAACTTTTAGTGGATTTCTACTTATTTTATTAAATATCATCTCCACCAAACAGGACAAGCTTGCATCTGTTATAGTTTTGGAGAAAAATGTGTTCATTTCATGTATGCGCGAAATGCCTTAAAAATGGCTTTAAAATGGATTTGGAGCATGGAGACGATTATCTCGGGATTGCAAGATAACCAAACAAAACTTTTAGTGGATTTCTACTTATTTTATTAAATATCATCTCCACCAAACAGGACAAGCTTGCATCTGTTATAGTTTTGGAGAAAAATGTGTTCATTTCATGTATGCGCGAAATGCCTTAAAAATGGCTTTAAAATGGATTTGGAGCATGGAGACGATTATCTCGGGATTGCAAGATAACCAAACAAAACTTTTAGTGGATTTCTACTTATTTTATTAAATATCATCTCCACCAAACAGGACAAGCTTGCATCTGTTATAGTTTTGGAGAAAAATGTGTTCATTTCATGTATGCGCGAAATGCCTTAAAAATGGCTTTAAAATGGATTTGGAGCATGGAGACGATTATCTCGGGATTGCAAGATAACCAAACAAAACTTTTAGTGGATTTCTACTTATTTTATTAAATATCATCTCCACCAAACAGGACAAGCTTGCATCTGTTATAGTTTTGGAGAAAAATGTGTTCATTTCATGTATGCGCGAAATGCCTTAAAAATGGCTTTAAAATGGATTTGGAGCATGGAGACGATTATCTCGGGATTGCAAGATAACCAAACAAAACTTTTAGTGGATTTCTACTTATTTTATTAAATATCATCTCCACCAAACAGGACAAGCTTGCATCTGTTATAGTTTTGGAGAAAAATGTGTTCATTTCATGTATGCGCGAAATGCCTTAAAAATGGCTTTAAAATGGATTTGGAGCATGGAGACGATTATCTCGGGATTGCAAGATAACCAAACAAAACTTTTAGTGGATTTCTACTTATTTTATTAAATATCATCTCCACCAAACAGGACAAGCTTGCATCTGTTATAGTTTTGGAGAAAAATGTGTTCATTTCATGTATGCGCGAAATGCCTTAAAAATGGCTTTAAAATGGATTTGGAGCATGGAGACGATTATCTCGGGATTGCAAGATAACCAAACAAAACTTTTAGTGGATTTCTACTTATTTTATTAAATATCATCTCCACCAAACAGGACAAGCTTGCATCTGTTATAGTTTTGGAGAAAAATGTGTTCATTTCATGTATGCGCGAAATGCCTTAAAAATGGCTTTAAAATGGATTTGGAGCATGGAGACGATTATCTCGGGATTGCAAGATAACCAAACAAAACTTTTAGTGGATTTCTACTTATTTTATTAAATATCATCTCCACCAAACAGGACAAGCTTGCATCTGTTATAGTTTTGGAGAAAAATGTGTTCATTTCATGTATGCGCGAAATGCCTTAAAAATGGCTTTAAAATGGATTTGGAGCATGGAGACGATTATCTCGGGATTGCAAGATAACCAAACAAAACTTTTAGTGGATTTCTACTTATTTTATTAAATATCATCTCCACCAAACAGGACAAGCTTGCATCTGTTATAGTTTTGGAGAAAAATGTGTTCATTTCATGTATGCGCGAAATGCCTTAAAAATGGCTTTAAAATGGATTTGGAGCATGGAGACGATTATCTCGGGATTGCAAGATAACCAAACAAAACTTTTAGTGGATTTCTACTTATTTTATTAAATATCATCTCCACCAAACAGGACAAGCTTGCATCTGTTATAGTTTTGGAGAAAAATGTGTTCATTTCATGTATGCGCGAAATGCCTTAAAAATGGCTTTAAAATGGATTTGGAGCATGGAGACGATTATCTCGGGATTGCAAGATAACCAAACAAAACTTTTAGTGGATTTCTACTTATTTTATTAAATATCATCTCCACCAAACAGGACAAGCTTGCATCTGTTATAGTTTTGGAGAAAAATGTGTTCATTTCATGTATGCGCGAAATGCCTTAAAAATGGCTTTAAAATGGATTTGGAGCATGGAGACGATTATCTCGGGATTGCAAGATAACCAAACAAAACTTTTAGTGGATTTCTACTTATTTTATTAAATATCATCTCCACCAAACAGGACAAGCTTGCATCTGTTATAGTTTTGGAGAAAAATGTGTTCATTTCATGTATGCGCGAAATGCCTTAAAAATGGCTTTAAAATGGATTTGGAGCATGGAGACGATTATCTCGGGATTGCAAGATAACCAAACAAAACTTTTAGTGGATTTCTACTTATTTTATTAAATATCATCTCCACCAAACAGGACAAGCTTGCATCTGTTATAGTTTTGGAGAAAAATGTGTTCATTTCATGTATGCGCGAAATGCCTTAAAAATGGCTTTAAAATGGATTTGGAGCATGGAGACGATTATCTCGGGATTGCAATATAACCAAACAAAACTTTTAGTGGATTTCTACTTATTTTATTAAATATCATCTCCACCAAACAGGACAAGCTTGCATCTGTTATAGTTTTGGAGAAAAATGTGTTCATTTCATGTATGCGCGAAATGCCTTAAAAATGGCTTTAAAATGGATTTGGAGCATGGAGACGATTATCTCGGGATTGCAAGATAAC